>NW_028113072.1:85000-92500 GCF_964234715.1 Podarcis melisellensis | reverse complement strand
TAGGGTTAGGGTTAGGGTTAGGGTTAGGGTTAGGGTTAGGGTTAGGGTTAGGGTTAGGGTGAATGAACACCGAAAGAGCAATCCAAGATTAGGGTTTGGGTAAGGGTTAGGGTTAGGGTTAGGGTTAGGGTTAGGGTTAGGGTTAGGGTTAGGGTTAGTTTTAGGGTTAGGGTTAGGGTTAGGGTTAGGGTTGGGGTTAGGGTTAGGGTTAGGGTTAGGATGAATGAACACCGCAAGAACAATCCAAGATTAGGGTTAGGGTTAGGGTTAGGGTTAGGGTTAGGGTTAGGGTTAGGGTTAGGGTTAGGGTTAGGGTTAGGATTAGGGTTAGGATGAATGAACACTACAAGAACAATCCAAGATTAGGGTTAGGGTTAGGGTTAGGGTTAGGGTTAGGGTTAGGGTTAGGGTTAGGGTTAGGGTGAATGAACACCACAAGAACAATGCAAGATTAGGGTTAGGGTTAGGGTTAGGGTTAGGGTTAGGGTGAATGAACACCGCAAGAACAATCCAAGAATAGGGTTAGGGTTAGGGTTAGGGTTAGGGTTAGGGTTAGGGTTAGGATGAATGAACACCACAAAAACAATCCAAGATTAGGGTTAGGGTTAGGGTTAGGGTTAGGGTGAATGAACACCGCAAGAACAATCCAAGATTAGGGTTAGGGTTAGGGTTAGGGTTAGGGTTAGGGTTAGGGTGAATGAACAACACAAGAACAATCCAAGATTAGGGTTAGGGTTAGGGTTAGGGTTAGGGTTAGGGTTAGGGTTAGGGTTAGGGTTAGGGTTAGGGTTAGGGTTAGGGTTAGGGTTAGGGTTAGGGTTAGGGTTAGGGTGAATGAACACCGCAAGAGCAATCCAAGATTAGGGTTTGGGTAAGGGTTAGGGTTAGGGTTAGGGTTAGTTTTAGGGTTAGGGTTAGGGTTAGGGTTAGGGTTAGGGTTGGGGTTAGGGTTAGGGTTAGGGTTAGGGTTAGGGTTAGGGTTAGGGTTAGGGTTAGGGTTAGGGTTAGGGTTAGGATGAATGAACACCGCAAGAACAATCCAAGATTAGGGTTAGGGTTAGGGTTAGGGTTAGGGTTAGGGTTAGGGTTAGGGTTAGGGTTAGGGTTAGGGTTAGGGTTAGGATGAATGACACTACAAGAACAATCCAAGATTAGGGTTAGGGTTAGGGTTAGGGTTAAGGTTAGGGTTAGGGTTAGGGTTAGGGTTAGGGTGAATGAACACCACAAGAACAATGCAAGATTAGGGTTAGGGTTAGGGTTAGGGTTAGGGTTAGGGTTAGGGTTAGGGTTAGGGTTAGGGTGAATGAACACCGCAAGAACAATCCAAGAATAGGGTTAGGGTTAGGGTTAGGGTTAGGGTTAGGATGAATGAACACCGCAAGAACAATCCAAGATTAGGGTTAGGGTTAGGGTTAGGGTTAGGGTTAGGGTTAGGGTTAGGGTTAGGGTTAGGGTTAGGGTTAGGGTTAGGATGAATGAACACCACAAAAACAATCCAAGATTAGGGTTAGGGTTAGGGTTAGGGTTAGGGTTAGGGTGAATGAACACCGCAAGAACAATCCAAGATTAGGGTTAGGGTTAGGGTTAGGGTTAGGGTTAGGGTTAGGGTTAGGGTTAGGGTGAATGAACAACACAAGAACAATCCAAGATTAGGGTTAGGGTTAGGGTTAGGGTTAGGGTTAGGGTTAGGGTTAGGGTTAGGGTTAGGGTTAGGGTAAGGGTTAGGATGAATGAACACCGCAAGAACAATCTAAGATTAGGGTTAGGGTTAGGGTTACGGTTAGGATGAATGAACACTACAAGAACAATCCAAGATTAGGGTTAGAGTTAGGGTTAGGGTTAGGGTTAGGGTTAGGGTTAGGGTTAGGGTTCGGGTTCGGGTTCGGGTTAGGGTTAGGGTTAGGGTTAGGGTGAATGAACACCGCAAGAACAATCCACGATTAGGGTTAGGGTTAGGGTTAGGGTTAGGGTTAGGGTTAGGGTTAGGGTTAGGGTTAGGATGAATGAACACTACAAGAACAATCCAAGATTAGGGTTAGGGTTAGGGTTAGGGTTAGGGTTAGGGTTAGGGTTAGGGTTAGGGTTAGGGTTAGGGTTAGGGTTAGGGTTAGGGTTTGGGTTAGGGTGAATGAACACCACAAGAACAATGCAAGATTAGGGTTAGGGTTAGGGTTAGGGTTAGGGTTAGGGTTAGGGTTAGGGTGAATGTACATAGCAAGAACAATCCAAGAATAGGGTTAGGGTTAGGGTTAGGGTTAGGATGTATGAACACCGCAAGAACAATCCAAGATTAGGGTTAGGGTTAGGGTTAGGGTTAGGGTTAGGGTTAGGGTTAGGGTTAGGGTTAGGGTTAGGGTTAGGGTGAATGAACAACACAAGAACAATCCAAGATTAGGGTTAGGGTTAGGGTTAGGGTTAGGGTTAGGGTTAGGGTTAGGGTTAGGGTTAGGGTTAGGGTAAGGGTTAGGATGAATGAACACCGCAAGAACAATCTAAGATTAGGGTTAGGGTTAGGGTTACGGTTAGGATGAATGAACACTACAAGAACAATCCAAGATTAGGGTTAGAGTTAGGGTTAGGGTTAGGGTTAGGGTTAGGGTTAGGGTTAGGGTTAGGGTTAGGGTTAGGGTTAGGGTTAGGGTTAGGGTTCGGGTTCGGGTTAGGGTTAGGGTTAGGGTTAGGGTGAATGAACACCGCAAGAACAATCCAAGATTAGGGTTAGGGTTAGGTTTAGGGTTAGGGTTAGGGTTAGGGTTAGGGTTAGGGTTAGGGTTAGGGTTAGGATGAATGAACACCACAAAAACAATCCAAGATTAGGGTTAGGGTTAGGGTTAGGGTTAGGGTTAGGGTGAATGAACACCGCAAGAACAATCCAAGATTAGGGTTAGGGTTAGGGTTAGGGTTAGGGTTAGGGTTAGGGTGAATGAACAACACAAGAACAATCCAAGATTAGGGTTAGGGTTAGGGTTAGGGTTAGGGTTAGGGTTAGGGTTAGGGTTAGGGTTAGGGTTAGGGTTAGGGTTAGGGTTAGGGTGAATGAACACCGCAAGAGCAATCCAAGATTAGGGTTTGGGTAAGGGTTAGGGTTAGGGTTAGGGTTAGTTTTAGGGTTAGGGTTAGGGTTAGGGTTAGGGTTAGGGTTGGGGTTAGGGTTAGGGTTAGGGTTAGGGTTAGGGTTAGGGTTAGGGTTAGGGTTAGGATGAATGAACACCGCAAGAACAATCCAAGATTAGGGTTAGGGTTAGGGTTAGGGTTAGGGTTAGGGTTAGGGTTAGGGTTAGGGTTAGGGTTAGGGTTAGGGTTAGGGTTAGGGTTAGGGTTAGGGTTAGGATGAATGACACTACAAGAACAATCCAAGATTAGGGTTAGGGTTAGGGTTAGGGTTAAGGTTAGGGTTAGGGTTAGGGTTAGGGTGAATGAACACCACAAGAACAATGCAAGATTAGGGTTAGGGTTAGGGTTAGGGTTAGGGTTAGGGTTAGGGTTAGGGTTAGGGTTAGGGTTAGGGTGAATGAACACCGCAAGAACAATCCAAGAATAGGGTTAGGGTTAGGGTTAGGGTTAGGGTTAGGATGAATGAACACCGCAAGAACAATCCAAGATTAGGGTTAGGGTTAGGGTTAGGGTTAGGGTTAGGGTTAGGGTTAGGGTTAGGGTTAGGGTTAGGGTTAGGGTTAGGGTTAGGATGAATGAACACCACAAAAACAATCCAAGATTAGGGTTAGGGTTAGGGTTAGGGTTAGGGTTAGGGTGAATGAACACCGCAAGAACAATCCAAGATTAGGGTTAGGGTTAGGGTTAGGGTTAGGGTTAGGGTTAGGGTTAGGGTTAGGGTGAATGAACAACACAAGAACAATCCAAGATTAGGGTTAGGGTTAGGGTTAGGGTTAGGGTTAGGGTTAGGGTTAGGGTTAGGGTTAGGGTTAGGGTAAGGGTTAGGATGAATGAACACCGCAAGAACAATCTAAGATTAGGGTTAGGGTTAGGGTTACGGTTAGGATGAATGAACACTACAAGAACAATCCAAGATTAGGGTTAGAGTTAGGGTTAGGGTTAGGGTTAGGGTTAGGGTTAGGGTTAGGGTTAGGGTTAGGGTTAGGGTTCGGGTTCGGGTTCGGGTTAGGGTTAGGGTTAGGGTTAGGGTGAATGAACACCGCAAGAACAATCCACGATTAGGGTTAGGGTTAGGGTTAGGGTTAGGGTTAGGGTTAGGGTTAGGGTTAGGGTTAGGGTTAGGATGAATGAACACTACAAGAACAATCCAAGATTAGGGTTAGGGTTAGGGTTAGGGTTAGGGTTAGGGTTAGGGTTAGGGTTAGGGTTAGGGTTAGGGTTAGGGTTAGGGTTTGGGTTAGGGTGAATGAACACCACAAGAACAATGCAAGATTAGGGTTAGGGTTAGGGTTAGGGTTAGGGTTAGGGTTAGGGTTAGGGTGAATGAACATAGCAAGAACAATCCAAGAATAGGGTTAGGGTTAGGGTTAGGGTTAGGATGTATGAACACCGCAAGAACAATCCAAGATTAGGGTTAGGGTTAGGGTTAGGGTTAGGGTTAGGGTTAGGGTTAGGGTTAGGGTTAGGGTTAGGGTTAGGGTGAATGAACAACACAAGAACAATCCAAGATTAGGGTTAGGGTTAGGGTTAGGGTTAGGGTTAGGGTTAGGGTTAGGGTTAGGGTTAGGGTTAGGGTTAGGGTTAGGGTAAGGGTTAGGATGAATGAACACCGCAAGAACAATCTAAGATTAGGGTTAGGGTTAGGGTTACGGTTAGGATGAATGAACACTACAAGAACAATCCAAGATTAGGGTTAGAGTTAGGGTTAGGGTTAGGGTTAGGGTTAGGGTTAGGGTTAGGGTTAGGGTTAGGGTTAGGGTTAGGGTTCGGGTTCGGGTTAGGGTTAGGGTTAGGGTTAGGGTGAATGAACACCGCAAGAACAATCCACGATTAGCGTTAGGGTTAGGGTTAGGGTTAGGGTTAGGGTTAGGGTTAGGGTTAGGGTTAGGGTTAGGGTTAGGGTTAGGATGAATGAACACTACAAGAACAATCCAAGATTAGGGTTAGGGTTAGGGTTAGGGTTAGGGTTAGGGTTAGGGTTAGGGTTAGGGTTTGGGTTAGGGTTAGGGTGAATGAACACCACAAGAACAATGCAAGATTAGGGTTAGGGTTAGGGTTAGGGTTAGGGTTAGGGTTAGGGTTAGGGTGAATGAACATAGCAAGAACAATCCAAGAATAGGGTTAGGGTTAGGGTTAGGGTTAGGATGAATGAACACCGCAAGAACAATCCAAGATTAGGGTTAGGGTTAGGGTTAGGGTTAGGGTTAGGGTTAGGGTTAGGGTTAGGGTTAGGGTTAGGGTGAATGAACAACACAAGAACAATCCAAGATTAGGGTTAGGGTTAGGGTTAGGGTTAGGGTTAGGGTTAGGGTTAGGGTTAGGGTAAGGGTTAGGATGAATGAACACCGCAAGAACAATCTAAGATTAGGGTTAGGGTTAGGGTTAGGGTTACGGTTAGGATGAATGAACACTACAAGAACAATCCAAGATTAGGGTTAGAGTTAGGGTTAGGGTTAGGGTTAGGGTTAGGGTTAGGGTTAGGGTTAGGGTTAGGGTTAGGGTTAGGGTGAATGAACACCGCAAGAACAATCCAAGATCAGGGTTAGGGTTAGGGTTAGGGTTAGGATGAATGAACACCACAAGAACAATCAAAGATTAGGGTTAGGGTTAGGGTTAGGGTTAGGGTTAGGGTTAGGGTTAGGGTTAGGGTTAGGGTTAGGGTTAGGGTGAATGAACACCGCAAGAACAATCCAAGATTAGGGTTAGGGTTAGGGTTAGGGTTAGTGTTAGGATGAATGAACACCAGAAGAACAATCCAAGATTAGGGTTAGGGTTATGGTTAGGGTTAGGGTTAGGGTTAGGGTTAGGGTGAATGAACACCGCAAGAACAATCCAAGAATAGGGATAGGGTTAGGGTTAGTGTTAGGGTTAGGGTTAGGGTTAGGGTTAGGGTTAGGGTGAATGAACACCGCAAGAACAATCCAAGAATAGGGTTAGGGTTAGGGTTAGGGTTAGGGTTAGGGTTAGGGTTAGGGTTAGGGTTAGGGTTAGTGTTAGTGTTAGGGTTAGGGTTAGGGTTAGGATTAGGGTTAGGGTTAGGGTTAGGGTGAATGAACACCGCAAGAACAATCCAAGAATAGGGTTAGGGTTAGGGTTAGGGTTAGGGTTAGGGTTAGGGTTTGGGTTAGGGTTAGGATGAATGAACACCACAAGAACAATCCAAGATTAGGGTTAGGGTTAGGGTTAGGGTTAGGGTTAGGGTTAGGGTTAGGGTTAGGGTTAGGGTTAGGGTGAATGAACAACGCAAGAACAATCCAAGATTAGGGTTAGGGTTAGGGTTAGGGTTAGGGTTAGGGTTAGGGTTAGGGTTAGGGTTAGGGTTAGGGTTAGGGTTAGGGTTAGGGTTAGGGTTAGGGTAGGGTTAGGGTTAGGGTTAGGGTTAGGGTGAATGAACACCGCAAGAACAATCCAAGATTAGGGTTAGGGTTAGGGTTAGGGTTAGGGTTAGGGTTAGGGTTAGGGTTAAGGTAAAGGTTAGGGTTAGGATTAGGGTTAGGGTTAGGGTTAGGGTTAGGGTTAGGGTTAGGGTTAGGATGAATGAACACCACAAGAACAATCCAAGATTAGGGTTAGGGTTAGGGTTAGGGTTAGGGTTAGGGTTAGGGTTAGGGTTGGGGTTAGGGTTAGGGTTAGGGTTAGGGTTAGGGTTAGGGTTAGGGTTAGGGTTAGGGTTAGGGTTAGGGTTGGGGTTAGGGTTAGGGTTAGGGTTAGGGTTAGGGTTAGGGTTAGGGTTAGGATGAATGAACACCGCAAGAACAATCCAAGATTAGGGTTAGGGTTAGGGTTAGGGTTAGGGTTAGGGTTAGGGTTAGGGTTAGGGTTAGGGTTAGGGTTAGGGTGAATGAACACCGCAAGAAATATCCATGATTTGGGTTAGGGTTAGGGTTAGGGTTAGGGTTAGGGTTAGGGTTAGGGTTAGGGTTAAGGTTAGGGTTAGGGTTAGGGTTAGGGTTAGGGTTAGGGTTAGGGTTAGGGTTAGGGTTAGGGTGAATGAACACCGCAAGAGCAATCCAAGATTAGGGTTTGGGTAAGGGTTAGGGTTATGGTTAGGGTTAGGGTTAGGGTTAGTTTTAGGGTTAGGGTTAGGGTTAGGGTTAGGGTTAGGGTTGGGGTTAGGGTTAGGGTTAGGGTTAGGGTTAGGATGAATGAACACCGCAAGAACAATCCAAGATTAGGGTTAGGGTTAGGGTTAGGGTTAGGGTTAGGGTTAGGGTTAGGGTTAGGGTTAGGGTTAGGGTTAGGGTTAGGATTAGGGTTAGGGTTAGGATGAATGAACACTACAAGAACAATCCAAGATTAGGGTTAGGGTTAGGGTTAGGGTTAGGGTTAGGGTTAGGGTTAGGGTTAGGGTTAGGGTTAGGGTTAGGGTGAATGAACACCACAAGA
>NW_028113072.1:62500-65000 GCF_964234715.1 Podarcis melisellensis | reverse complement strand
TCCAAGAATAGGGTTAGGGTTAGGGTTAGGGTTAGGGTTAGGGTTAGGGTTAGGGTTAGGGTTAGGGTTAGGGTTAGGGTTAGGGTTAGGGTAAGGGTTAGGGTGAATGAACACCGCAAGAACAATCCAAGAAATGGGTTAGGGTTAGGGTTAGGGTTAGGGTTAGGGTTAGGGTTAGGGTTAGGGTTAGGGTTAGAGTGAATGAACACCGGAGGAACAATCCAAGAATAGGGTTAGGGTTAGGGTTAGGGTTAGGGTTAGGGTTAGGGTTAGGGTTAGGGTTAGGGTTAGGGTTAGGGTTAGGGTTAGGGTTAGGGTTAGGGTTAGGTTTAGGATGAATGAACACCGCAAGAACAATCCAAGATTAGGGTTAGGGTTAGGGTTAGGATGAATGAACACTACAAGAACAATCCAAGATTAGGGTTAGGGTTAGGGTTAGGGTTAGGGTTAGGGTGAATGAACACCGCAAGAACAATCCAAGAATAGGGTTAGGGTTAGGGTTAGGGTGAATGAACACCGCAAGAACAATCCAAGAATAGGGTTAGGGTTAGGGTTAGGGTTAGGGTTAGGGTGAATGAACACCGCAAGAACAATCCAAGAATAGGGTTAGGGTTAGGGTTAGGGTTAGGGTTAGGGCTAGGGTTAGGGTTAGGGTTAGGGTTAGGATGAATGAACACTACAAGAACAATCCAAGAATAGGGTTAGGGTTAGGGTTAGGGTTAGGGTTAGGGTTAGGGTTAGGGTTAGGGTTAGGGTTAGGGTTAGGATGAATGAACACCGCAAGAACAATCCAAGATTAGGGTTAGGGTTAGGGTTAGGGTTAGGGTTAGGGTTAAGGTTAGGGTTAGGGTTAGGGTTAGGGTTAGGATGAATGAACACTACAAGAACAATCCAAGGTTAGGGTTAGGGTTAGGGTTAGGGTTAGGGTTAGGGTTAGGGTTAGGGTTAGGGTTAGGGTTAGGGTTAGGGTGAATGAACACCGCAAGAACAATCCAAGATTAGGGTTAGGGTTAGGGTTAGGGTTAGGGTTAGGGTTAGGGTTAGGGTTAGGGTTAGGGTTAGGGTTAGGGATAGGGTTAGGGTTAGGGTTAGGATGAATGAACACCACAAGAACAATCCAAGATTAGGGTTAGGGTTAGGGTTAGGGTTAGGGTTAGGGTTAGGGTTAGGGTTAGGGTTAGGGTTAGGGTTAGGGTTAGGGTTAAGGTTAGGGTTAGGGTTAGGGTGAATGAACACCGCAAGAACAATCCAGGAATAGGGTTAGGGTTAGGGTTAGGGTTAGGGTTAGGGTTAAGGTTAGGGTTAGGGTTAGGGTTAGGGTTAGGGTTAGGATTAGGGTTAGGGTTAGGGTTAGGGTTAGGGTTAGGGGTAGGGTTAGGGTGAATGAACACCGCAAGAACAATCCAAGAATAGGGTTAGGGTTAGGGTTAGGGTTAGGGTTAGGGTTAGGGTTAGGATGAATGAACACCGCAAGAACAATCCAAGATAAGGGTTAGGGTTAGTGTTAGTGTTAGTGTTAGGGTTAGGGTTAGGGTTAGAGTTAGGGTTAGGGTTAGGGTTAGGGTTAGGGTGAATGAACACCGCAAGAACAATCCAAGAATAGGGTTAGGGTTAGGGTTAGGGTTAGGGTTAGGGTTAGGGTTAGGGTTAGGGTTAGGGTTAGGGTTAGGGTTAGGGTTAGGGTTAGGATGAATGAACACTACAAGAACAATCCAAGGTTAGGGTTAGGGTTAGGGTTAGGGTTAGGGTTAGGGTTAGGGTGAATGAACACCGCAAGAACAATCCAAGATTAGGGTTAGGGTTAGGGTTAGGGTTAGGGTTAGGGTTAGGGTTAGGGTTAGGGATAGGGTTAGGGTTAGGGTTAGGGTTAGGGTTAGGGTTAGGGTTAGGGTTAGGGTTAGGATGAATGAACACTACAAGAACAATCCAAGGTTAGGGTTAGGGTTAGGGTTAGGGTTAGGGTTAGGGTTAGGGTTAGGGTTAGGGTTAGGGTTAGGGTGAATGAACACCGCAAGAACAATCCAAGATTAGGGTTAGGGTTAGGGTTAGGGTTAGGGTTAGGGTTAGGGTTAGGGTTAGGGTTAGGGTTAGGGTTAAGGTTAGGGTTAGGGTTAGGGTGAATGAACACCGCAAGAACAATCCAGGAATAGGGTTAGGGTTAGGGTTAGGGTTAGGGTTAAGGTTAGGGTTAGGGTTAGGGTTAGGGTTAGGGTTAGGGTTAGGATTAGGGTTAGGGTTAGGGTTAGGGTTAGGGGTAGGGTTAGGGTGAATGAACACCGCAAGAACAATCCAAGAATAGGGTTAGGGTTAGGGTTAGGGTTAGGGTTAGGGTTAGGGTTAGGGTTAGGATGAATGAACACCGCAAGAACAATCCAAGATGAGGGTTAGTGTTAGTGTTAGTGTTAGTGTTAGGGTTAGGGTTAGAGTTAGGGTTAGGGTTAGGGTTAGGCTTAGGGTGAATGAACACCGCAAGAACAATCCAAGAATAGGGTTAGGGTTA
>NW_028113072.1:52500-57500 GCF_964234715.1 Podarcis melisellensis | reverse complement strand
AGGGTTAGGGTTAGGGTTAGGGTTAGGGTTAGGGTTAGGGTTAGGGTTAGGGTTAGGGTTAGAGTGAATGAACACCGGAGGAACAATCCAAGAATAGGGTTAGGGTTAGGGTTAGGGTTAGGGTTAGGGTTAGGGTTAGGGTTAGGGTTAGGGTTAGGGTTAGGGTTAGGGTTAGGTTTAGGATGAATGAACACCGCAAGAACAATCCAAGATTAGGGTTAGGGTTAGGGTTAGGATGAATGAACACTACAAGAACAATCCAAGATTAGGGTTAGGGTTAGGGTTAGGGTTAGGGTGAATGAACACCGCAAGAACAATCCAAGAATAGGGTTAGGGTTAGGGTTAGGGTGAATGAACACCGCAAGAACAATCCAAGAATAGGGTTAGGGTTAGGGTTAGGGTTAGGGTTAGGGTTAGGGTTAGGGTGAATGAACACCGCAAGAACAATCCAAGAATAGGGTTAGGGTTAGGGTTAGGGTTAGGGTTAGGGTTAGGGTTAGGGTTAGGGTTAGGGTTAGGGTTAGGATGAATGAACACTACAAGAACAATCCAAGAATAGGGTTAGGGTTAGGGTTAGTGTTAGGGTTAGGGTTAGGGTTAGGGTTAGGGTTAGGGTTAGGGTTAGGGTTAGGGTTAGGGTTAGGGTTAGGATGAATGAACACCGCAAGAACAATCCAAGATTAGGGTTAGGGTTAGGGTTAGGGTTAGGGTTAGGGTTAGGGTTAGGGTTAGGGTTAGGGTTAGGGTTAGGATGAATGAACACTACAAGAACAATCCAAGGTAAGGGTTAGGGTTAGGGTTAGGGTTAAGGTTAGGGTTAGGGTTAGGGTTAGGGTGAATGAACACCGCAAGAACAATCCAAGATTAGGGTTAGGGTTAGGGTTAGGGTTAGGGTTAGGGTTAGGGTTAGGGTTAGGGTTAGGGTTAGGGTTAGGGATAGGGTTAGGGTTAGGGTTAGGATGAATGAACACCACAAGAACAATCCAAGATTAGGGTTAGGGTTAGGGTTAGGGTTAGGGTTAGGGTTAGGGTTAGGGTTAGGGTTAGGGTTAGGGTTAGGGTTAAGGTTAGGGTTAGGGTTAGGGTGAATGAACACCGCAAGAACAATCCAGGAATAGGGTTAGGGTTAGGGTTAGGGTTAGGGTTAGGGTTAAGGTTAGGGTTAGGATTAGGGTTAGGGTTAGGGTTAGGATGAATGAACACCGCAAGAACAATCCAAGATTAGGGTTAGGGTTAGGGTTAGGGTTAGGGTTAGGGTTAGGGTTAGGGTTAGGGTTAGGGTTAGGATGAATGAACACCGCAAGAACAATCCAAGATTAGGGTTAGGGTTAGGGTTAGGGTTAGGGTTAGGGTTAGGGTTAGGGTTAGGATGAATGAACACCGCAAGAACAATCCAAGATAAGGGTTAGTGTTAGTGTTAGTGTTAGTGTTAGGGTTAGGGTTAGGGTTAGAGTTAGGGTTAGGGTTAGGGTTAGGGTTAGGGTGAATGAACACCGCAAGAACAATCCAAGAATAGGGTTAGGGTTAGGGTTAGGGTTAGGGTTAGGGTTAGGGTTAGGGTTAGGGTTAGGGTTAGGGTTAGGGTTAGGGTTAGGATGAATGAACACTACAAGAACAATCCAAGGTTAGGGTTAGGGTTAGGGTTAGGGTTAGGGTTAGGGTGAATGAACACCGCAAGAACAATCAAAGATTAGGGTTAGGGTTAGGGTTAGGGTTAGGGTTAGGGTTAGGGTTAGGGTTAGGGTTAGGGTTAGGGATAGGGTTAGGGTTAGGGTTAGGGTTAGGGTTAGGGTTAGGGTTAGGATGAATGAACACTACAAGAACAATCCAAGGTTAGGGTTAGGGTTAGGGTTAGGGTTAGGGTTAGGGTTAGGGTTAGGGTTAGGGTGAATGAACACCGCAAGAACAATCCAAGATTAGGGTTAGGGTTAGGGTTAGGGTTAGGGTTAGGGTTAGGGTTAGGGTTAGGGTTAGGGTTAGGGTTAGGGTTAAGGTTAGGGTTAGGGTTAGGGTGAATGAACACCGCAAGAACAATCCAGGAATAGGGTTAGGGTTAGGGTTAGGGTTAGGGTTAGGGTTAAGGTTAGGGTTAGGGTTAGGGTTAGGGTTAGGGTTAGGGTTAGGATTAGGGTTAGGGTTAGGGTTAGGGTTAGGGTTAGGGTGAATGAACACCGCAAGAACAATCCAAGAATAGGGTTAGGGTTAGGGTTAGGGTTAGGGTTAGGGTTAGGGTTAGGGTTAGGGTTAGGGTTAGGATGAATGAACACCGCAAGAACAATCCAAGATAAGGGTTAGTGTTAGTGTTAGTGTTAGTGTTAGGGTTAGGGTTAGAGTTAGGGTTAGGGTTAGGGTTAGGGTTAGGGTGAATGAACACCGCAAGAACAATCCAAGAATAGGGTTAGGGTTAGGGTTAGGGTTAGGGTTAGGGTTAGGGTTAGGGTTAGGGTTAGGGTTAGGGTTAGGGTTAGGGTTAGGATGAATGAACACTACAAGAACAATCCAAGGTTAGGGTTAGGGTTAGGGTTAGGGTTAGGGTTAGGGTTAGGGTTAGGGTTAGGGTGAATGAACACCGCAAGAACAATCCAAGATTAGGGTTAGGGTTAGGGTTAGGGTTAGGGTTAGGGTTAGGGTTAGGGTTAGGGTTAGGGATAGGGTTAGGGTTAGGGTTAGGATGAATGAACACCACAAGAACAATCCAAGATTAGCGTTAGGGTTAGGGTTAGGGTTAGGGTTAGGGTTAGGGTTAGGGTTAGGGTTAGGGTTAGGGTTAGGGTTAAGGTTAGGGTTAGGGTTAGGGTTAGGGTGAATGAACACCGTAAGAACAATCCAGGAATAGGGTTAGGGTTAGGGTTAGGGTTAGGGTTAGGGTTAGGGTTAGGGTTAGGGTTAGGGTTAGGGTTAGGGTTAGGGTTAGGGTTAGGGTTAGGGGTAGGGTTAGGGTGAATGAACACCGCAAGAACAATCCAAGAATAGGGTTAGGGTTAGGGTTAGGGTTAGGGTTAGGGTTAGGGTTAGGGTTAGGGTTAGGGTTAGGATGAATGAACACCGCAAGAACAATCCAAGATAAGGGTTAGTGTTAGTGTTAGTGTTAGTGTTAGGGTTAGGGTTAGGGTTAGAGTTAGGGTTAGGGTTAGGGTTAGGGTTAGGGTGAATGAACACCGCAAGAACAATCCAAGAATAGGGTTAGGGTTAGGGTTAGGGTTAGGGTTAGGGTTAGGGTTAGGGTTAGGGTTAGGGTTAGGGTTAGGGTTAGGGTTAGAGTGAATGAACACCGGAAGAACAATCCAAAAATAGGGTTAGGGTTAGGGTTAGGGTTAGGGTTAGGGTTAGGGTTAGGGTTAGGGTTAGGTTAGGGTTAGGGTTAGGGTTAGGGTTAGGCTTAGAGTTAGGGTTAGGGTTAGGTTTAGGATGAATGAACACCGCAAGAACAATTCAAGATTAGGGTTAGGGTTAGGGTTAGGGTTAGGGTTAGGGTTAGGGTTAGGGTTAGGGTTAGGATGAATGAACACTACAAGAACAATCCAAGATTAGGGTTAGGGTTAGGGTTAGGGTTAGGGTTAGGGTTAGGGTGAATGAACACCGCAAGAGCAATCCAAGATTAGGGTTAGGGTTAGGATTAGGGTTAGGGTTAGGGTTAGGGTTAGGGTTAGGGTTAGGATGAATGAACACCGCAAGAACAATCCAAGATTAGGGTTAGGGTTAGGGTTAGGGTTAGGGTTAGGGTTAGGGTTAGGGTTAGGGTTAGGGTGAATGAACACCGCAAGAACAATCCAAGAATAGGGTTAGGGTTAGGGTTAGGGTTAGGGTTAGGGTTAGGGTTAGGGTTAGGGATAGGGTAAGGGTTAGGGTTAGGGTTAGGGTGAATGAACACCGCAAGAACAATCCAAGAATAGGGTTTGGGTTAGGGTTAGGGTTAGGGTTAGGGTTAGGATGAATGAACACCACAAGAACAATCCAAGAATAGGGTTAGGGTTAGGGTTAGGGTTAGGGTTAGGGTTAGGGTTAGGGTTAGGGTTAGGGTTAGGGTTAGGGTTAGGGTTAGGGTTAGGGTTAGGGTTAGAGTGAATGAACACCGGAAGAACAATCCAAGAATAGGGTTAGGGTTAGGGTTAGGGTTAGGGTTAGGGTTAGGGTTAGGGTTAGGGTTAGGGTTAGGGTTAGGGTTAGGGTTAGGTTAGGGTTAGGGTTAGGGTTAGGGTTAGGGTTAGGGTTAGGGTTAGGCTTAGAGTTAGGGTTAGGGTTAGGTTTAGGATGAATGAACACCGCAAGAACAATTCAAGATTAGGGTTAGGGTTAGGGTTAGGGTTAGGGTTAGAATGAATGAACACTACAAGAACAATCCAAGATTAGGGTTAGGGTTAGGGTTAGGGTTAGGGTTAGGGTGAATGAACACCGCAAGAGCAATCCAAGATTAGGGTTAGGGTTAGGATTAGGGTTAGGGTTAGGGTTAGGGTTAGGGTTAGGGTTAGGGTTAGGGTTAGGGTTAGGGTTAGGATGAATGAACACCGCAAGAACAATCCAAGATTAGGGTTAGGGTTAGGGTTAGGGTTAGGGTTAGGGTTAGGGTGAATGAACACCGCAAGAACAATCCAAGAATAGGGTTAGGGTTAGGGTTAGGGTTAGGGTTAGGGTTAGGGTTAGGGTTAGGGTAAGGGTTAGGGTTAGGGTTAGGGTGAATGAACACCGCAAGAACAATCCAAGAATAGGGTTAGGGTTAGGGTTAGGGTTAGGGTTAGGGTTAGGGTTAGGGTTAGGGTTAGGGTTAGGATGAATGAACACCACAAGAACAATCCAAGAATAGGGTTAGGGTTAGGGTTATGGTTAGGGCTAGGGCTAGGGTTAGGGTTAGGGTTAGGGTTAGGGTTAGGGTTAGGGTTAGGATGAATGAACACCGCAAGAACAATCCAAGATAAGGGTTAAGGTTAGGGTTAGGGTTAGGGTTAGGGTTAGGGTTAGGGTTAGGGTTAGGGTTAGGGTTAGGGTTAGGGTTAGGGTTAGGG
>NW_028113072.1:27500-37500 GCF_964234715.1 Podarcis melisellensis | reverse complement strand
TTAGGGTTAGGGTTAGGGTTAGGGTTAGGGTTAGGGTTCGGGTTCGGGTTAGGGTTAGGGTTAGGGTTAGGGTTAGGGTTAGGATGAATGAACACCGCAAGAACAATCCAAGATTAGGGTTAGGGCTAGGGTTAGGGTTAGGGTTAGGGTTAGGATGAATGAACACTACAAGAACAATCCAAGGTTAGGGTTAGGGTTAGGGTTAGGGTTAGGGTTAGGGTTAGGGTGAATGAACACCGCAAGAACAATCCAAGATTAGGGTTAGGGTTAGGGTTAGGGTTAGGGTTAGGGTTAGGGTTAGGGTTAGGGTTAGGGTTAGGGTTAGGGTTAGGATTAGGATGAATGAACACCACAAGAACAATCCAAGATTAGGGTTAGGGTTAGGGTTAGGGTTAGGGTTAGGGTTAGGGTTAGGGTTAGGGTTAGGGTTAGGGTTAGGGTTAGGGTTAGGATGAATGAACACCGCAAGAACAATCCAAGATTAGGGTTAGGGTTAGGGTTAGGGTTAGGGTTAGGGTTAGGGTTAGGGTTAGGGTTAGGGTTAGGGTTAGGGTTAGGGTGAATGAACACCGCAAGAACAATCCAAGATTAGGGTTAGGGTTAGGGTTAGGGTTAGGGTTAGGGTTAGGGTTAGGGTTAGGGTTAGGGTTAGGGTGAATGAACACCACAAGAACAATCCAAGATTAGGGTTAGGGTTAGGGTTAGGGTTAGGGTTAGGGTTAGGGTTAGGGTTAGGGTTAGGGTGAATGAACACCGCAAGAACAATCCAAGAATAGGGTTAGGGTTAGGGTTAGGGTTAGGGTTAGGGTTAGGGTTAGGGTTAGGGTGAATGAACACCGCAAGAACAATCCAAGATTAGGGTTAGGGTTAGGGTTAGGGTTAGGGTTAGGGTTAGGGTTAGGGTTAGGGTTAGGGTTAGGGTTAGGGTGAATGAACACAGCAAGAACAATCCAGGAATAGGGTTAGGGTTAGGGTTAGGGTTAGGGTTAGGGTTAGGGTTAGGGTTAGGATGAATGAACACCGCAAGAACAATCCAAGATAAGGGTTAGTGTTAGTGTTAGTGTTAGTGTTAGGGTTAGGGTTAGGGTTAGGGTTAGGGTTAGGGTTAGGGTTAGGGTTAGGGTTAGGTTTAGGATGAATGAACAGCGCAAGAACAAGCCAAGATTAGGGTTAGGGTTAGGGTTAGGGTTAGGATGAATGAACACTACAAGAACAATCCAAGATAAGGGTTAGGGTTAGGGTTAGGGTTAGGGTTAGGGTTAGGGTTAGGGTTAGGGTTAGGGTTAGGGTTAGGGTTAGGGATAGGGTGAATGAACACCGCAAGAACAATCCAAGAATAGGGTTAGGGTTAGGGTTAGGGTTAGGGTTAGGGTTAGGGTTAGGGTTAGGTTTAGGGTTAGGGTTAGGGTTAGGGTTAGGGTTAGGGTTGGGGTTAGGGTTAGGGTTAGGGTTAGCGTTCGAGTTAGGGTTAGGGTTAGGTTTAGGATGAATGAGGGTTAGGGTTAGGGTTAGGGTTAGGGTTAGGGTTAGGGTTAGGGTTAGGATGAATGAACACTACAAGAACAATCCAAGGTTAGGGTTAGGGTTAGGGTTAGGGTTAGGGTTAGGGTTAGGGTTAGGGTTAGGGTTAGGGTGAATGAACACCGCAAGAACAATCCAAGATTAGGGTTACGGTTAGGGTTAGGGTTAGGGTTAGGGTTAGGGTTAGGGTTAGGGTTAGGATGAATGAACACCGCAAGAACAATCCAAGATTAGGGTTAGGGCTAGGGTTAGGGTTAGGGTTAGGGTTAGGGTTAGGGTTAGGGTTAGGATGAATGAACACTACAAGAACAATCCAAGGTTAGGGTTAGGGTTAGGGTTAGGGTTAGGGTTAGGGTTAGGGTTAGGGTTAGGGTTAGGGTTAGGGTTAGGGTTAGGGTTAGGGTGAATGAACACCGCAAGAACAATCCAAGATTAGGGTTAGGGTTAGGGTTAGGGTTAGGGTTAGGGTTAGGGTTAGGGTTAGGGTTAGGGTTAGGGTTAGGGTTAGGGTTAGGGTTAGGGTTAGGATGAATGAACACCACAAGAACAATCCAAGATTAGGGTTAGGGTTAGGGTTAGGGTTAGGGTTAGGGTTAGGGTTAGGGTTAGGGTTAGGGTTAGGGTTAGGGTGAATGAACACCGCAAGAACAATCCAAGAATAGGGTTAGGGTTAGGGTTAGGGTTAGGGTTAGGGTTAGGGTTAGGGTTAGGGTTAGGATGAATGAACACCGCAAGAACAATCCAAGATTAGGGTTAGGGTTAGGGTTAGGGTTAGGGTTAGGGTTAGGATGAATGAACACTACAAGAACAATCCAAGATTAGGGTTAGGGTTAGGGTTAGGGTTAGGGTTAGGGTTAGGGTTAGGGTTAGGGTTAGGGTTAGGATGAATGAACACCGCAAGAACAATCCAAGATTAGGGTTAGGGTTAGGGTTAGGGTTAGGGTTAGGGTTAGGGTTAGGGTTAGGGTTAGGGTTAGGGTTAGGGTTAGGGTTAGGTTTAGGGTTAGGGTGAATGAACACCGCAAGAACAATCCAAGAATAGGGTTAGGGTTAGGGTTAGGGTTAGGGTTAGGGTTAGGGTGAATGAACACCGCAAGAACAATCCAAGAATAGGGTTAGGGTTAGGGTTAGTGTCAGGGTTTCTGGGAGAGAGGAGGAGATGACAGAGGAGACGGAGAGCGAGTGGGAGGAGGGGCAGAAGGATGAGGAAGAAGATGACGGAATTCTGAGGGAATCCACGAGTCTGAGCAGCGAGTCAGAGGATTCTCAAAAGGGGGTTACCTTAATCAAGCAAAAGGGAGGAGAAGGGAGAAGCGGAGAGGAGCCCAGTGGAAGACAGACGCAGCAAGAGGCGTCTCAGCCGGAACGGAGTAAAGGGGGTGGAGTCGTCAGCCTCTCGGAGGGAGCAGGATTAGGAGAGAACAGAGAAAGGGGGTTGGAGCAAGGTGTTCAGCCGGAAAGGGTGGAGAGCAGAACAAGGGGTGGTGTAGCGGTCGAAAGAAAGGTCAGCAGCAACGTACGCGCGCCAAGTTCAAACGTAGAGGCGCGCGGAAGTGGAGAGAGCTCAGGGGAGGAGCCCGGCCCTAAAGCCAGAAGGAGGGGGGAAGAGGCGGCAGAGGATTCAGCCTCAGGCGAGTCACGGAGAGAGGGAACCCAGGGGGGCAGGAAGACCCTGCGGAAAAGAAAGGAGAGGAAGAGGTGGTCTAGAGCCAGGCTATTAAGTTGGTGTGGAAGAGGGGAGGAGTCAGAGGGGACTTCAGCGGTCTAACGTGACAGACGTACGGCCACGATGCTGAACTGTACGAGAAGCAGAAATCTTCAATAAACTTTTCCTGTAAATAAACTGCAACGGAGTGAGGTCTCTTGTGAGCTGGGACCCGTCCTGGGTGGCCGTGACAGTAAGTCCCCTCTCAGAAAGCAAAAAATTTTTTTTGCGAAGCTCACGAACGGGAGCAGCCATGAGCGCTGAGGAGCAGCTGGTTGCACTGCGGGATCAGGTTACCGCTCTCACATCGGCAGTCATTGCTTCGCAGAAGAAGAATGACGACTTGGAGAAGACGTGCCAGGATTTGCAGGCAAGGTGGGAACACGCGGACAGGGCGGGGGCCCCAGGTTCCAGAGCGGAGGGCATTGCGCTTGGACGGAGGGGGGGTGCCCTGGTTCCGCATTTTAATGGCAACTTGCAAGACTATCCCAATTTCAGAGCGGACGTCGTATATGCACTGCATTTACTCCGTCACGATTTTAAAGATGAGGAGGAGAAAGTGGGGTTCATTGTTTCGCACCTGCATGGGGAGGCCAGGGCTTGGCTACGCAATCTGTGGCGCGAAGATGGACCGGCCCGTCGCAATTCAACTGCGTTCATCAAAGCGATGGATTCTTGTTTTCAATCCTCTGTGGATGTGGACATTGCGCGCCGTCAAATGCACGGGCTGAGGCAGGGGAAAGCGACTGTGCGCCAATACCACTCTAAATTTTTTGCATTGCTCACCGCCTTAGATTGGCCAAAGGACAGTAAGCCGGTCAGAGATCTTTTTTGGGAGGGATTGAGCCCCCCCATCAAGGATGAGATCGCTAGGGGGGACAGACCCCAGACCCTAGAAGACGTGGTGCAACGGGCTTTAGCTATTGGAATTCGACATGAGGGACGTCCGTGGCACGAGGAGGACGGGCCCCAAGCGCGTGCGCAAGCGAGGACTCTCCCTTTTGTGCACAGGGATTTCAGCCGTGCGCACCCCTCGCCAATGGGGAAGGACAGCGAGGAGCCGATGGAGATTGGTGGTGCTAGGGCTCAGAAGCCATCCCAGAGCCCTGTCCCTGGTGCAGCCAAAGCGAAGCCTCCTAGAGGAACCAGGAAGTGTTACATCTGTGACAGTGCGCACCATATGGCGAAAGAGTGCCCCCAGAGGCTCCAGAAGCACACTGCAGCACTGGCAACTGTAACAGCAGAGGTGCAACCAGGGGAGCAGCTTCAGGGAAACGACAGTGCCTGGCTGGAAGCAGAGCTACTGGGGCTCAGCCAGGCGGATCTGTAGACAAGCCCCCAGCATCACTGCAGAGCGTGGACCCTTTGCCTCCCAGACCGGCAGTTCTGCTCACAGCAACACTCCAGTTGCCTGATGGGAGACTCCTCGAGGTTCCAATAACGATCGATTCGGGAAGCAACGCCGACTTCGTGGGACTGCAGTTCGTTAAGCAGCACAACATGGCGCTCCTGCCTGCAACGACGCCTCTAAACGTGGTCACGGTAGACGGCAGGAAGTTGCTGGGGGGGCAAGTGGTGCAGCAAACCCCTCCCATGATGATGCAGATTGGCAACCATCGAGAACTTATTAGTTTCAATGTCACCCACTTATCGGACACACCCATCGTGTTAGGCATGAGTTGGCTGGAGAGGCACAGTCCCGCGGTTGCGTGGTACCAGCGGCAGATCACCTTTTGTTCATCGTATTGTGCTCAGCATTGCTTTCAGACCGATCAGGGAGGAGAAGCCGAGCAGCAGTTGCATCTGGGTATGGTGCAAACAGTGCCTCACAAGTACCAGGACTTCTTGGAGGTTTTCTGTGAGAAGGAAGCTGACAAGTTGCCGCCTCACAGACCTTACGACTGTGCGATTGATTTAGTGCCAGGGGCGCAACTGCCTGCTGCCAAGCTGTACTCCATGTCGGAAGACGAGATGCAAGAGCTTCGGGAGTTCATAGACCATAACCTCAAGCGAGGTTTCATCCAGGAATCTAAAGCAGCGGGTGGCAGCCCTGTGTTCTTTGTGAAGAAGAAAAACACGCCCCAAAAAAGGCTTATAGTGGATTACAGGTTCATAAACAGCTTGACTAAGCCCAAAGCTTTCCCCATGCCCAAGATTGACGACCTTTTAGCGACCGTCAGGAGGGGCAAGATTTTCACCAAGCTGGACCTACGTGGAGCTTACAATCTCATCCGCATCCGGAAAGGAGATGAGTGGAAGACCGCCATGTTCACCCCTCTGGGCACATACGAATACAGAGTCATGCCTTTCGGTCTCCAAAATGGCAGCCACGTTTTTCAAGCATTTATGCACCACGTGCTAGCAGGTCTCCTCTACAAGAAGTGTGTCTGCTTTCTCGACGATATCCTGATTTTCTCGGAATCGCCGGAGGATCACGATAAGGACGTGAGGGAGGTCCTGCAGAGGCTGAAGGACCACAGGCTGTACGCCAAGTTGGAAAAATGCCAGTTTGATGTCAGAGAGGTTGATTTCCTTGGCTACAAGTTGTCCGACGAGGGACTGGCCATGGACAGGGCTAAGGTTCAAGCGCTGTTGGACTGGAAAAGCCCTCGAAATCGGAAAGAGGTCCAGAGGTTCATCGGCTTTGCCAATTTTTACCGCAAGTTTATTAAAGGTTTTGCGAACGCGACGGCGGCTATCACTGACACCCTCAGTTCCAAGAAGAAGAAGTTCGTCTGGACCGAACAAGCGGAGCGGTCCTTCCGGACGCTTAAAGGTCTTTTCGCCTCCGAAGAGCAGCTGCTCCACGTGAATCCCGGCAGACCCATGCGGGTAGAGACCGATGCGTCAGACAGAGCGGTTGGGGCCGTTCTTTTGCAAGAGGATTCACAAGGCAACTGGAGACCGGGTGCGTTCTACTCCCGGAAGCTCAGCAAGACGGAGCGCAATTATACCATATGGGACAGGGAGTTGTTGGCCATTCATGCAGCTTTCAAAGCGTGGCGACACTTCTTAATAGGAGCCAAGCACACGGTGCAAGTCCGCACGGATCACAAGAACTTAGAGTATTGGCGGACGGCTAAGTTACAGACCCAGCGACACATGCGCTGGGCGGAGTTCTTTGCGGATTTCGACTTCAAAATAGAATACATCCCAGGAGACTCCAATGTTATTGCAGACGCGCTGTCCCGAAAGCCGCAATACTTGGAGGAAGCAGCTCCAATCGCAGCAAAGCACATTTTCGCACCGCAGGCGTGGACGTGCGCTACCATCGCAGTCGACCTGGACGCGGTGCGACGCGCGTTGCAAAGGGATCAGTTTGCACAGTCCAAGATGGAGGAGCTACGCGGAGGGTCGCGAGACAACGATGAGTTCCAATTGCAAGATGGACTTTTGACTCGTAAGGGTGCCCTTTACGTGCCCACCGACGATCTTCGAGCCAAGGTTCTGCAACAATTGCATGACGCCCCTAGTGCAGGCCATTTCGGCAAAGAGAAGACGATGGAGTTGGTGGCTAGAGACTTTTGGTGGCCCCAGATGAGAGGAGAGGTGGCGGACTACGTCGCCAGGTGTGATATCTGCCAGAGGTCCAAACCAGTGCACCAGAAGCAGGCGGGATTGCTAGAACCGCTGGAGACACCGCAGCAACCGTGGGAGAGGGTAGCGTTGGACTTTGTTACGGACCTGCCCAGCTCCAGAGGTAAGACGGCGGTGTTAGTGGTGGTGGACTTGTTCACCAAGATGGCGCATTTCATCCCTTGTGCCAAGGTGGCGACGGCAGAACAGACCGCAAAGCTCTTCATCGATCACGTCTTCAGAGTGCATGGACTTCCGCAGTCCGTCTTGTCCGACAGGGGGCGCCAGTTTGTTTCCACTTTCTGGCGAAAGCTTCTGGGCATCTTGCACGTCAAAATCAACCTGACATCGGCGAGACATCCACAAACCAACGGTCAAGCGGAGAGGGTCAACGCGATCATGCAGCAGTACCTGCGGTGCTACGCCAACCAGCGACCTGCGGCGTGGGTGGACTATCTGCCGATGGCTGAATTCGCCTACAACAACACGAAACACGCATCCACCGGGGTGACGCCTTTCTTCGCGAACAATGGCCGTCATCCCAGAACCTTCCCGAGATTTGCGGCACCAGGAGGGGGGGGGCCTCAAGATGCCGACCAGTTTGCAGCGGAGTTGCAAGAGGTGCACGAGGAGCTGCGGAGACATTTGGAGCTGGCAAAACAGGCGTATAAGGTGCAGGCCGATAAGCACAGGAGGGCGGGAGAGGACATCCAGATTGGGGACTGGGTGTGGTTAGCAGCCCACGCGATGCCGGCCAGGTCATTGGCCAAGAAGAAGTTAGGACACAGGCAGCTAGGGCCATATCAAGTTGAGGCTAAGATCAATCCGGTGGCTTTTCGTCTAGCCCTTCCGGAGGGTTCCAGGGTGCACCCGGTCTTTCATAGGTCGGTGCTCACTCCCTACAAAACCCCACACAGGTTTCAAGAGTCAGGAGCACTCCCAGAGCCACGTAGGAGGGCGCCTGAGGGGGGGGAATCGCCAAGACCAGAACCTCTTAACGAGGTCACAGAGATACTGGACTCGAGATGGGGGGAGGAGGGAGTTGAATATTTTCTAGCCAGGGAAGGCACTCCGGCCTCTGCCAATAGCTGGGTGCCGGGTTACGCGTTGGACGAACCCCTGTTGAAGGAGGAGTTCCATGCACTTTTTCCGCACAAGCCCATGCCCGAGGAGTATTTTGATGATTGGCTTTTCACGCCCACTTTGTCAGACAGCACGTTCGAGGGTTTCTCCTCACCCGAGGGCCATACGCCCGAAACAAGCCCGACCAGGGATCCGAGACTGGGGGGGGAGGAGACAGGCCCTTGTTGGTGGGTGGATCAGCCAAGGGAGGCATGGAGTCAGAGATGGATGGTAGGTCCTTGGCAGGCAGCGCCAGGAGAAGCAGTGATGGAGGAAGAGACTGTGAGGTCTGTGGGTGGGGAACCCGAGTTCGAACACACATATACGGAGATGACAGAGGAGAACGTTGAAGTGGACAACTTGTATCCTGAACCGACCCCGGAAGAACCACGTTTTCCTCAACCTGCACCCGGCGAGCGGGAGGGGGGAAGGGGGGGCTTCGAGGGGGGGATGGATGTCAGGGTTTCTGGGAGAGAGGAGGAGATGACAGAGGAGACGGAGAGCGAGTGGGAGGAGGGGCAGAAGGATGAGGAAGAAGATGACGGAATTCTGAGGGAATCCACGAGTCTGAGCAGCGAGTCAGAGGATTCTCAAAAGGGGGTTACCTTAATCAAGCAAAAGGGAGGAGAAGGGAGAAGCGGAGAGGAGCCCAGTGGAAGACAGACGCAGCAAGAGGCGTCTCAGCCGGAACGGAGTAAAGGGGGTGGAGTCGTCAGCCTCTCGGAGGGAGCAGGATTAGGAGAGAACAGAGAAAGGGGGTTGGAGCAAGGTGTTCAGCCGGAAAGGGTGGAGAGCAGAACAAGGGGTGGTGTAGCGGTCGAAAGAAAGGTCAGCAGCAACGTACGCGCGCCAAGTTCAAACGTAGAGGCGCGCGGAAGTGGAGAGAGCTCAGGGGAGGAGCCCGGCCCTAAAGCCAGAAGGAGGGGGGAAGAGGCGGCAGAGGATTCAGCCTCAGGCGAGTCACGGAGAGAGGGAACCCAGGGGGGCAGGAAGACCCTGCGGAAAAGAAAGGAGAGGAAGAGGTGGTCTAGAGCCAGGCTATTAAGTTGGTGTGGAAGAGGGGAGGAGTCAGAGGGGACTTCAGCGGTCTAACGTGACAGACGTACGGCCACGATGCTGAACTGTACGAGAAGCAGAAATCTTCAATAAACTTTTCCTGTAAATAAACTGCAACGGAGTGAGGTCTCTTGTGAGCTGGGACCCGTCCTGGGTGGCCGTGACAGTTAGGGTTAGGATTAGGGTTAGGGTTAGGGTTAGGGTTAGGGTTAGGGTTAGGGTTAGGGTTAGGATGAATGAACACCGCAAGAACAATCCAAGATTAGGGTTAGGGTTAGGGTTAGGGTTAGGGTTAGGGTTAGGGTTAGGGTTAGGATGAATGAACACTACAAGAACAATCCAAGAATAGGGTTAGGGTTAGGGTTAGGGTTAGGGTTAGGGTTAGGGTTAGGGTTAGGGTTAGGGTTAGGGTTCGGGTTAGGGTTAGGGTTAGGGTTAGGGTTAGGGTTAGGGTTAGGATGAATGAACACCGCAAGAACAATCCAAGATTAGGGTTAGGGCTAGGGTTAGGGTTAGGGTTAGGGTTAGGATGAATGAACACTACAAGAACAATCCAAGGTTAGGGTTAGGGTTAGGGTGAGGGTTAGGGTTAGGGTTAGGGTTAGGGTTAGGGTTAGGGTGAATGAACACCGCAAGAACAATCCAAGATTAGGGTTAGGGTTAGGGTTAGGGTTAGGGTTAGGGTTAGGGTTAGGGTTAGGGTTAGGGTTAGGGTTAGGGTTAGGGTTAGGATGAATGAACACCACAAGAACAATCCAAGATTAGGGTTAGGGTTAGGGTTAGGGTTAGGGTTAGGGTTAGGGTTAGGGTTAGGGTTAGGGTTAGCGTTAGCGTTAGGGTTAGGGTTAGGGTTAGGGTTAGGGTTAGGATGAATGAACACCGCAAGAACAATCCGAGATTAGGGTTAGGGTTAGGGTTAGGGTTAGGGTTAGGGTTAGGGTTAGGGTTAGGGTTAGGGTGAATGAACACCGCAAGAACAATCCAAGAATAGGGTTAGGGTTAGGGTTAGGGTTAGGGTTA
>NW_028113072.1:10000-12500 GCF_964234715.1 Podarcis melisellensis | reverse complement strand
GGGTTAGGATGAATGAACACTACAAGAACAATCCAAGATTAGGGTTAGGGTTAGGGTTAGGGTTAGGGTTAGGGTGAATGAACACCGCAAGAACAATCCAAGATTAGGGTTAGGGTTAGGGTTAGGGTTAGGGTTAGGGTTAGGGTTAGGGTTAGGGTTAGGGTTAGGGTTAGGGTTAGGGTTAGGATGAATGAACACCACAAGAACAATCCAAGATTAGGGTTAGGGTTAGGGTTAGGGTTAGGGTTAGGGTTAGGGTGAATGAACACCGCAAGAACAATCCAAGAATAGGGTTAGGGTTAGGGTTAGGGTTAGGGTTAGGGTTAGGGTTAGGGTTAGGGTTAGGGTGAATAAACACCGCAAGAACAATCCAAGAATAGGGTTAGGGTTAGGGTTAGGGTTAGGGTTAGGGTTAGGGTTAGGGTTAGGGTTAGGATGAATGAACACCACAAGAACAATCCAAGATTAGGGTTAGGGTTAGGGTTAGGGTTAGGGTTAGGGTTAGGGTTAGGGTTAGGGTTACGGTTGGGGTTAGGGTTAGGGTTAGGGTTAGCGTTAGCGTTCGAGTTAGGGTTAGGGTTAGGTTTAGGATGAATGAACACCGCAAAAACAATCCAAGATTAGGGTTAGGGTTAGGGTTAGGGTTAGGGTTAGGGTTAGGGTTAGGGTTAGGGTTAGGGTTAGGGTGAATGCACACTACAAGAACAATCCAAGATTAGGGTTAGGGTTAGGGTTAGGGTTAGGGTTAGGGTTAGGGTTAGGGTTAGGATGAATGAACACCACAAGAACAATCCAAGATTAGGGTTAGGGTAAGGGTTAAGGTTAGGGTTAGGGTTAGGGTTAGGGTTAGGGTTAGGGTTAGGGTTAGGGTTAGGGTTAGGGTGAATGAACAACGCAAGAACAATCCAAGATTAGGGTTAGGGTTAGGGTTAGGGTTAGGGTTAGGGTTAGGGTTAGGGTTGGGTTAGGGTTAGGGTAAGGGTTAGGGTTAGGGTTAGGGTTAGGGTTAGGGTTGGGTTAGGGTTAGGGTAAGGGTTAGGGTTTGGTTTAGGGTGAATGAACACCGCAAGAACAATCCAAGCTTATGGGTAGGGTTAGGATTAGGGTTAGGTTTAGCTTTAGGGTTAGGGATAGGGTTAGGGTTAGGGTTAGGGTTAGGGTTAGGGTTAGGGTTAGGGTTAGGGTTAGGGTTAGGGTGAATGAACGCTGCAAGAATAATCCAAGCTTAGGGTTAGGGTTAGGGTTAGGGTTAGGGTTAGGGTTAGGGTGAGGGTTAGGATGAATGAACACCACAAGAACAATCCAAGATTAGGGTTAGGGTTAGGGTTAGGGTTAGGGTTAGGGTTAGGGTTAGGGTTAGGGTTAGGGTTAGGGTGAATTAACAACGCAAGAACAATCCAAGATTAGGGTTAGGGTTAGGGGTAGGGTTAGGGTTAGGGTTAGGGTTAGGGTTAGGGTTAGGGTGAATGAACACCGCAAGAACAATCCAAGATTAGGGTTAGGGTTAGGGTTAGGGTTAGGGTTAGGGTTAGGGTTAGGGTGAATGAACGCCGCAAGAACAATCCAAGCTTAGGGTTAGGGTTAGGGTTAGGGTTAGGGTTAGGGTTAGGGTGAGGGTGAGGGTTAGGGTGAATGAACACCGCAAGAACAATCCAAGATTAGAGTTAGGGTTAGGGTTAGGGTTAGGGTTAGGGTTAAGGTTAGGGTTAGGGTTAGGGTTAGGGTTAGGGTTAGGGTTAGGGTTAGTATGAATGAACACCGCAAGAACAATCCAAGATTAGGGTTAGGGTTGGGGTTAGGGTTAGGGTTAGGGTTAGGGTTAGGGTTAGCTTTAGGGTTAGGGTTAGGGTTAGGGTTAGGGTTAGGATGAATGAACACCGCAAGAACAATCCAAGATTAGGGTTAGGGTTAGGGTTAGGGTTAGGGTTAGGGTTAGGGTTAGGGTTAGGGTTAGGGTTAGGGTTAGGGTTAGGATGAATGAACACCGCAAGAACAATCCAAGATTAGGGTTAGGGTTAGGGTTAGGGTTAGGGTTAGGGTTAGGGTTAGGGTTAGGGTTAGGGTTAGGATGAATGAACACTACAAGAACAATCCAAGGTTAGGGTTAGGGTTAGGGTTAGGGTTAGGGTTAGGGTGAATGAACACCGCAAGAACAATCCAAGATTAGGGTTAGGGTTAGGGTTAGGGTTAGGGTTAGGGTTAGGGTTAGGGTTAGGATGAATGAACACCACAAGAACAATCCAAGATTAGGGTTAGGGTTAGGGTTAGGGTTAGGGTTAGGGTGAATGAACACCGCAAGAACAATCCAAGAATAGGGTTAGGGTTAGGGTTAGGGTTAGGGTTAGGGTTGGGGTTAGGGTTAGGATTAGGGTTAGGGTTAGGGTTAGGGTTAGGGTTAGGGTGAATGAACACCGCAAGAACAATCCAAGAATAGGGTTAGGGTTAGGGTTAGGGTTAGGGTTAGGGTTAGGGTTAGGGTTAGGGTTAGGGTTAGGGTTAG
>NW_028113073.1:257500-271093 GCF_964234715.1 Podarcis melisellensis | reverse complement strand
GGGTTAGGGTTAGGGTTAGGGTTAGGGTGAATGAACACCGCAAGAACAATCCAAGCTTAGGGTTAGGGTTAGAGTCAAGAACAATCCAAGCTTAGGGTTAGGGTTAGGGTTAGGGATTAGGGTTAGGGTAAGGGTTAGGGTAAGGGTTAGGGTTAGGGTTAGGGTTAGGGTTAGGGTGAATGAACAACGCAAGAACAATCCAAGATTAGGGTTAGGGTTAGGGTTAGGGTTAGGGTTAGGGTTAGGGTTAGGGTTAGGGTTTAGGGTTAGGGTTAGGGTTAGGGTTAGGGTGAATGAACACCGCAAGAACAATCCAAGATTAGGGTTAGTGTTAGTGTTAGGGTTAGGGTTAGGGTTAAGGTTAAGGTTAGCGTTAGGGTTAGGGTTAGGGTTAGGGTTAGGGTTAGGGTGAATGAACACTGCAAGAGCAATCCAAGATTAGGGTTAGGGTAAGGGTAAGGGTTAGGGTTAGGGTTAGGGTTAGGGTTAGGGTTAGGGTTAGGGTTAGGGTTAGGGTTAGGGTTAAGGTTAGGGTTAGGGTAAGGGTTAGGGTTTGGTTTAGGGTGAATGAACACCGCAAGAACATTCCAAGCTTAGGGGTAGGGTTAGGGTTAGGGTTAGTGTCAGAGCCACCCGTCTGGTCCCAGCTCACAAGAGACCCAAATCCGATCCAGTTTATTTACAAAAAGTCTTTATTGAAGATCATTGCTCCATTTACATTCCATCTCTGTGACTCTACGTCTGTAACGTTAGACCGCTGAAGTACCCTCTGAATCCGTACCGCCTCTACACCAATTTAAGAGGCTTGTGCTGGACCACCTCTTCCTCTCCTTCCTTTTCCGCAGGGTCTTTCTGCCCCCCTGGGTTCCCCCTCGCCGGGACTCGCCCGAGGCTGAATCCTCTGACGCCTCTGCCCCCCTCCTTCTAGCTTTCGGGCCGGGCTCCTCCCCAGGGCTCTCCTCACTTCCGCGCGCCTCTACATTTGAACTTGGCACGCGTACGTTGCTTCTGACCTTTCTCTCGACCGCTACACTGCTCCCGGTGCTGCTCTCCACCCCTTCCGGCTGAGCGTCCTGCTCCGATCTCCTTCCCCTGTCTCCTTCTTGCTCTGCTCCCTCTGACACACTGGTAACTCCACCCCCTTCACTCCGTTCCGGCTGAGAAGCCGGCTCCGGTGTCCAACTCCCACTGGGGCTTCTCCCTTCGCTCCCCTGATCCTCACTGCTTCCCCCTTGGCCTCCCTTTGGTCTGACCAGGGGGGGCCCCTTTTGGGAGTCCTCTGACTCACTGGACAGACTCATGGACGACCTTTGGTCATCGTCATCCTCCTCCTCATCTCTCTGGGATTCTTCCCCCTCGCTCTCTGTCTCCTCCCCCATCTGCTCTTCTCTCCCTGAAACCCTGACATCCATCCCCCCCTCGAAGCCCCCCCTTCCCCCCTCCCGCTCGGCGGGTGCCGGTTGTGGAAACTGCGGCTCTTCGGGGGTAGGCTCAGGATACAGGTCGTCTACGTCAATGTTCTCTGCTGGCAGTTCTGTGTATGTGTGTTCGAACTCGGGTTCTTCACCCAAAGCCATCTCAGTCTCTTCTTCCATTGCTACTTCCTCTGGTGCTGCCCGCCAAGGCCCCATCATCCACCTCTTACGCCATTCCTCCTCTGGTTGCTCCTCCCACCAATCCGAAGGTAGTGTGTCCACTCCCGAACACGATCCCCTGGGCGGGCTCGATTCTGCTGTTCTTTCCTCGGAGGAAGAGAAACCCCTGAACGTGCTATCTGACAATGTGGGTGTGAAAAGCCAGTCATCAAAGTACTCAGCTGGCATGGGTCTATGTGGGAAAAGTGCATGGAATTCTTCCTTCAAAAGGGGTTCGTCTAACGCGTAGCCCGGCACCCAACTATTGGCAGTGGCTGGGGTGCCCTCTCTGGCGAGAAAGTATTCAACCCCCTCTTCCCCCCATCTCGAGTCCAGTATCTCTGTGACCTCGTTGAGGGGTTCGGCCCTAGGCGACCCCCCTCTCTTGGGTGACTCTTTGCGTGGGTCTGGTACTGTTTCTGACTCTTGAAACCTGTGCGGGGCCTTGTAGGGAGTGAGCACCGACCTATGAAAGACCGGGTGTACTCTGGAGCCTTCTGGAAGGGCCAGGCGAAATGCCACAGGATTGATCCTAGCCTCAACTTGGTATGGTCCTAGCTGCCTGTGTCCTAGCTTCTTCTTGGCTAACGATTTGGCTGGCATCGCTTGGGCCGCTAACCATACCCAGTCCCCCACCTGGATGTCTTCTCCCGCCCTTCTGTGTTTGTCCGCCTGCACCTTATAGGCTTGTTTGGCCAGCTCCAAATGTCTCCTCAGCTCCTCGTGCACCTCTTGCAACTCTGCTGCAAACTGGTCGGCCTCTTGCGGCACCCCCTCTCCTGGTGCTAATAGCCTCGGAAAGGTTCTGGGATGACGGCCATTGTTCGCGAAGAACGGCGTCACCCCCGTCGATGCGTGCTTCGTGTTTGTCAGGGGTTCAGGAGCAGAGGGACAGGGAAGGGAGGAATTAGAGACCGAGGGAGAGGAATCCGAGGGAGAAGTCAGCGATGATAGCCGTCCGAGGTCTCTAAGTCTCTCCAGCGAATCAGAGGATTCACAGAAAGGGGCTCCCGTGATCAGAGCAAGGGGGTTGCCAAGGGGAACACCCCAGGAGGGAGGGGCCAGAGAGGGCTCAGAGAGCAGCAGCTGGAAATCGGGACCAGCTTCCCCACCGGAGAGCAGTAGGGGGGAGGAGCCCCAGGCATCGGGAGCAGGCAGCTCTCCGTCAGCGGAAGGACAGGAGTCAGGGTTAGCCACGCCTGCATCAGAGAGCGAGGAAACGGTCAAAAGGAAGGTCAGGGGCAGCGCGCGCGCGCCAAGTTCAAATGTACAAGAGGGTGGCGCCATAAGCAGCTCGGAGAGGGAGCCGGGTCCCAAAGCCCGCCGAAGAGAGGGGGAGGAGTCCGAGGGGTCCGCATCCGAAGCGTCCAGGAAGGAAGGCACCCAGGGGGGTAGTAGGACCCAGAGACGGAAGGAGAAACGCAGAAGGTGGAGTAAGGCTAGAGTGTTGAACTGGTGTACAGGGGGCGGAGACTCAGATGAGGCTTCGCTGGTCTAGGGTCTAGACGTAGAGATGCACGCTAGGGTTTGAAAATGGGAACTAAACTTCAATAAAGACTTTGTACAGTTCCGCTGGCTAGCGTTGGTCTTCTGTGAGCTGGGACCTGGAGGCAGTCTCTGACAGTAAGCCTCATCTCTAATTTTCACCGGTTTTCTTCGCCTCAAGCATCGCTACGGGAGCGAGGCAGGGAGGGCAGAAGACTGGTGCCTTGCGAGCTCACAAAAGTCAGGCGAGATGACTACAGAACAGAAAATAGCTTCCCTGCAAGAAGCGGTGACACAACTCAGCGCTGAAATAATCGCATCCAGGAAGAGAGAGGAAGAAGCGGCGGCTGCCTGCAGAGATCTTCAAGCCAGGTTAGAGGGGCTTGTGAAGCAGGGGCTACCGGGACCCAGATCCGAGGGGATTGGGTTGGGGAAAAGAGGAGCCAGCATTGTATCTCATTTTGATGGGAATTTGCAGCAGTACCCCAATTTCCGAGCAGACGTGCTGTTTGCGCTGCAGCTGTTGGAGAGAGACTTTAGAGATGAGCAAGAGAAAGTGGGGTTCATCCTGTCCCATTTGCATGGGGACGCGAAAGCATGGCTGCGAAATCTGTGGAGGGACAAGGATCCAGCGCTCCAAAGCGCAGATGCATTCATTAAGGCGATGGATTCCTGTTTCTTATCAAACATAGACATTGATATTGCCAGAAAGGACATATTTGGGCTAAGACAAGGGAAAGCCAGCATCAGGCAGTATCATTCCAGGTTTTTTGCATTGGTCAACGCGCTGAATTGGGATAAGGATTCTCCGCCAGTTAGAGACCTTTTTTTGGAGGGATTGAGCCCACAGATCAAAGATGAGATGGCACGGGGAGAGAGACCCACAACCACTCAGCAAGTGGTGGAAAGAGCGCTGTCGATTGGGGTGAGGCAGGAAGAACGGCCATGGAGCAAAGAAGAAGGACGTTGGGGACGCACACCAGGGAGGGTGCCCCCCCTCTTGTCTAGAGAGACAGCGCGTGCGCAGTCCACGCCTCCACAGGGAGGGGGCGAAGAGCAGATGGAGATTGGAGGTGCTAGGGCTCTCTCAGCTAATAGAGCCTTAACACCGGGAGCAGTAAAACCGAAGCTGCCTAGAAGGAACAGGAAGTGCTATATATGTGAGAGTGAGGAGCATCTGGCGAAAGAGTGTCCCCAGAGGCTCCGCAAGCAAACTGCAGCCTCAGTGACAGTATTGGAAACAACTCAGCAGAGAGAACCACAGCAGGGAAACGACGAAGTCTGGCTGGAATAGGAGGCACTGGGGCCCAGCCAGACAAGTCAGTGAAGAAGTCCCCGGAGATTTTGCAGCCCACAGACCCCCTCCCGCCCAAACCAGTGGTGCAGCTCACCGCATCGCTCCAGCTGCCCAATGGACTCACCTTAGAAGTGCCTATCACAATTGACTCTGGCAGTAATGCAGACTTTATAGGACTGGAGTTCATTCAACGACACAACATAGCTTTACTGCCAGCCACGCTGCCCCTGAAGGTTGTCACGGTGGATGGCAGGGAACTGCTAGGGGGGCAGGTGGTGCAGCAGACGCCGCCGATGGTGATGCAAATTGGGAATCACCGGGAGGTCATCAGCTTCAATGTCACCCAACTGTCAGACACGCCTGTAGTATTAGGCATGAGTTGGCTGCACAGGCACAGCCCAGCGTTGGCTTGGTACCAGCGCCAACTAACGTTTGGATCCTCCTACTGTGCAGAACACTGCATCATACCCAGCCCAGAGGAGGAAGAGGAGGACCCGCAGTTACAGTTGGGCACGCTGCAAGCAGTACCCCACAAGTATGCGGAGTTTTTGGAGGTTTTCTGCGAGAAGGAGGCGGACAAGCTACCTCCTCACAGACCCTATGATTGCAAGATTGACCTCCTGCCGGGGGCGACGCTGCCAACGGGGAAACTGTACTCCATGTCTGAGGATGAACTGCAGGAACTCAGGGAGTTCATAGATCACAATTTGCAGCGTGGGTTCATCCGGGAGTCGAAAGCGGTGGGAGGCAGTCCAGTATTCTTTGTGAAGAAGCGGGACACGCCCCAACGGAGGCTGGTGGTGGATTTCAGGATCTTAAACTCGAAAACCAAGCCCTCAGCTTTCCCCATGCCCAAGATAGACGAAGTGCTCGCGACGGTGCGGAAAGGACGCGTTTTCACCAAGTTGGATCTACGTGGGGCGTACAACCTGATTCGCATGCGCGAGGGCGACGAGTGGAAGACGGCCATGTTCACGCCACTGGGCACCTACGAATACAGAGTTATGCCCTTCGGATTGCAAAATGGCTCTCACACTTTCCAAGCCTTTATGCATCATGTGCTGGCGGGGCTCCTTTACAAGAAGTGCGTATGCTTCCTGGACGACATCCTGATTTTTTCAGAATCGCGCGAGGCGCACGAGAGGGATGTCAGGGAAGTTCTGCAGAGACTGAAGGAGCACAGGCTGTACGCCAAGCTGGAGAAGTGCCAGTTCGACGTGACGGAGGTGGATTTCCTGGGCTACAAGCTGTCAGACAAGGGGCTCGCCATGGACAGCGCCAAGGTTAGCGCAGTTTTGGACTGGAAAAGCCCACGCAATCGGAAGGAAGTCCAGCGGTTTGTCGGCTTTGCCAACTTTTACCGCAAGTTCATCAAGGGATTTGCCATGCAGACAGCGGCCATCACCGACACGCTCAGCTCCAAGAAGAAGAAATTCATCTGGACGGAGCAAGCGGAGCAGTCCTTTCAGAGACTCAAGCGGCTCTTCGCGTCAGAGGAGCAGCTGCTGCATGTGAATCCCAGCAGACCCATGAGGGTGGAGACAGACGCCTCAGACAGAGCCGTGGGAGCTGTCCTGTTGCAACAAGACCAGCAGGGGGACTGGAGGCCGTGCGCCTTCTACTCGAGGAAGCTCAGCAAGTCGGAGCAGAATTATACCATCTGGGACAGGGAGTTGCTAGCCATCCATGCAGCGTTCAAGGCATGGCGGCACTTCCTTATCGGAGCCAGACACACAGTGCAGGTCCACACGGACCACAAGAATCTGGAGTACTGGCGCACGGCTAGGTTCCTCAACCAGCGACACATTAGATGGGCGGAGTTCTTCGCGGACTTCGACTTTAAGATAGAGTACATTCCGGGCGACAACAACGTGATGGCGGATGCTTTGTCCAGAAAGCCGCAATACCTGGAGGAGGCGGCACCGCCGGCGGCCAAGCACATTTTCGCACCGGAAGCGTGGGCATGTGCGTCGGCAACCGTGGACCTGGAGGCCGTCCGTCGAGCGCTGCGGGAAGACCCCTTCGCACAGGCCAGGATGGAGGAGGTGCACAGGGGCACAGCGAGGGCCGACGAGTTCCAGATACGCGATGGGTTGCTCCTCCACAAGGGAGCACTCTACGTGCCGGGAGACGACCTCCGCGCAAGGGTTCTGCAGCAGCTACACGACGCTCCCACAGCCGGGCACTTTGGCAAAGAAAAGACTGTCGAACTAGTAGCCAGAGACTTTTGGTGGCCCAAGATGCGGGGGGAAGTCGCGGATTACGTCGCGAGATGTGACACCTGCCAAAGGGCCAAGTCAGTTCACAAACCGCCGGCGGGATTGCTGGAACCGCTGCAAACACCGGCTGAACCGTGGGAGAGGGTGGCCCTGGACTTCGTCACGGATCTGCCCAGTTCGAGGGGAAAGACAGCAGTGCTAGTGGTGGTGGACATGATTACTAAAATGGCACACTTCATTCCGTGTGCGAAGGTAGCCACGGCAGAGCAGACCGCCAAACTGTTCATTGACCACGTGTTCAAGGTTCACGGTCTGCCACGATCTATTCTCTCCGACCGGGGGCGACAGTTCATCTCGAACTTCTGGCAGAAGCTGATGGGCATTCTGAACGTCAAAGTCAATTTGGCGTCGGCGAGACACCCACAGACCAACGGACAAGCGGAGAGGGTCAACGCCATCATGCAGCAGTACCTGAGATGCTACGCCAATCAGCAGCCCACGACATGGGTGGACTACCTGCCACTCGCTGAGTTCGCTTACAACAATACGAAGCACGTGTCGACGGGGGTGACGCCGTTCTTTGCCAACAACGGGAGGCATCCCAGAACCTTCCCGAGTTTAGAGAGAGTGGGGGAGGGGGAGCCACAGGCAGCGGAAGCCTTAGCGTCGGAGTTGCAGGAAGTCCACGAACAGCTCAGGAGGCAGTTAGAACTCGCAAAACACGCATACAAAGTGCAGGCAGACAGACACAGAAGAGTTGGGGAAGACATACAGGTGGGAGACTGGGTCTGGTTAGCAGCGCAAGCAGTGCCGACCAGATCGTTAGCGAAGAAGAAGCTAGGACATAAGCAGCTAGGACCTTACCAAGTCCAGGCACAGGTCAATCCAGTGGCCTTCCGGTTAGCGCTTCCGGAGGGTTCCAGGATGCATCCGGTGTTCCATAGATCAGTGCTCACGCCCTACAAAGCACCTCATAGATTTCAGGAGCCAGACACAGCACCGGACCCGCCCAGAGAAGGGCCCAGACAGGGGGGGTCGCCAAGGAGGGGGCACATCAACGAGGTCACAGAGATTTTAGACTCGAGATGGGGGGAAGAAGGAGTAGAATATCTCCTAGCCAGAGAGGGTACCCCGGCCACTGCGAACAGCTGGGTTCCGGACTATGCTTTGGAGGAGCCTCTGCTCAAAGAGGAGTTTCATGCCCTCTTCCCACACAGGCCCATGCCAGCCGAGTATTTCGACGACTGGCTCTTCACAACCACTCTTTCGGCCAGCACATTCCAGGGGTTCGACTCGGACGAAGAACAGGCCCCAGTCCCGAGCTCCCGGGTGGGTTCGCCACCGGGGTCTGCCTCAGACAGCTCTTATTGGTGGGACGATCGACCAGAGGAGCAGTGGCGCAGGAAGTGGCTGAGTGGTCCTTGGCTGGGATCACCCGAAGAGGGGGAGGGGGGCGAGACGGACATGGACGTGTTGGGGGAAGACGTGGGGTTCGAGCACGGAGACAGAGAGATGGAAGCAGAGGAGAGAGATGTCGACGAGTACATGGGGGACGAACTGTATCCTGCACGCACCCCCGCTACGATGGAGCACCCAGTACCCACACCGGAAGGAGGGGGGGGAAGGGGGGGCTTCGAGGGGGGGATGGATGTCAGGGGTTCAGGAGCAGAGGGACAGGGAAGGGAGGAATTAGAGACCGAGGGAGAGGAATCCGAGGGAGAAGTCAGCGATGATAGCCGTCCGAGGTCTCTAAGTCTCTCCAGCGAATCAGAGGATTCACAGAAAGGGGCTCCCGTGATCAGAGCAAGGGGGTTGCCAAGGGGAACACCCCAGGAGGGAGGGGCCAGAGAGGGCTCAGAGAGCAGCAGCTGGAAATCGGGACCAGCTTCCCCACCGGAGAGCAGTAGGGGGGAGGAGCCCCAGGCATCGGGAGCAGGCAGCTCTCCGTCAGCGGAAGGACAGGAGTCAGGGTTAGCCACGCCTGCATCAGAGAGCGAGGAAACGGTCAAAAGGAAGGTCAGGGGCAGCGCGCGCGCGCCAAGTTCAAATGTACAAGAGGGTGGCGCCATAAGCAGCCCGGAGAGGGAGCCGGGTCCCAAAGCCCGCCGAAGAGAGGGGGAGGAGTCCGAGGGGTCCGCATCCGAAGCGTCCAGGAAGGAAGGCACCCAGGGGGGTAGTAGGACCCAGAGGCGGAAGGAGAAACGCAGAAGGTGGAGTAAGGCTAGAGTGTTGAACTGGTGTACAGGGGGCGGAGACTCAGATGAGGCTTCGCTGGTCTAGGGTCTAGACGTAGAGATGCACGCTAGGGTTTGAAAATGGGAACTAAACTTCAATAAAGACTTTGTACAGTTCCGCTGGCTAGCGTTGGTCTTCTGTGAGCTGGGACCTGGAGGCAGTCTCTGACAGTGTTGTTGTAGGCAAACTCAGCCATCGGCAGGTAGTCCACCCACGCTGCGGGTCGCTGATTGGCGTAACACCTCAGGTACTGCTGCATGATCGCGTTGACCCTCTCTGCTTGGCCGTTGGTCTGTGGATGTCTCACCGACGCTAGGTCGATCTTGACGTGCAGGATACCCAGGAGCTTCTGCCAGAAGTTGGAAACAAATTGGCGCCCCCTGTCGGACAGGACGGACTGCGGTAGTCCATGCACTCTGAACACGTGGTCGATGAAGAGTTTGGCGGTCTGTTCTGCCGTCGCCACCTTGGCACAAGGAATGAAGTGCGCCATCTTGGTGAACAAGTCCACAACCACCAGTACCGCCGTCTTGCCCCTGGAGCTGGGCAGGTCAGTAACAAAATCCAGGGCTATCCTCTCCCACGGCTGCTGCGGCGTCTCCAGCGGTTCCAGCAATCCCGCTGGCTTCTGGTGTACTGGTTTGGACCTCTGACAGGTGTCACATCTGGCGACGTAATCCGCCACCTCTCCCCGCATCTGGGGCCACCAAAAGTCCCTGGCCACTAATTCTATTGTCTTCTCCTTGCCGAAGTGGCCCGCACTGGGGGCGTCGTGCAATTGCTGCAGAACCTTTGCACGAAGCTCGTCGTTTGGCACGTAGAGGGCACCCTTGCGAGTCAAGAGCCCGTCTCGCAACTGGAACTCATCGTCTCTCTGCGACCCGCTGCGCAGCTCCTCCATCTTGGATTGTGCAAATTGATCCGCTTGCAACGCGCGTCGCACCGCGTCCAGGTCGACTGCGATGGCTGCGCACGCCCACGCCTGCGGTGCGAAAATGTGCTTCGCTGCTATTGGTGCCGTCTCCTCAAGGTATTGCGGTTTCCTGGAGAGTGCGTCGGCTATAACATTGGAGTCCCCCGGGATGTATTCTATTTTGAAGTCGAAATCCCCAAAGAATTCTGCCCAGCGCATGTGTCTTTGGGTCTGCAGCTTCGCCGTTCGCCAATACTCTAAGTTCTTGTGATCCGTGCACACTTGCACTGTGTGCTTGGCTCCTATGAGGAAGTGTCGCCACGCTTTGAAAGCTGCATGAATGGCCAACAGCTCCCTGTCCCATATGGTGTAGTTCTGCTCCGTCTTGCTGAGCTTCCGGGAGTAGAAGGCGCCCGGCCTCCAATTGCCTTGCGGATCCTCCTGCAGAAGGACGGCTCCAACCGCTCTGTCTGACGCGTCGGTTTCTACCCGCATAGGCCTGCCGGGATTCACGTGCAGTAGCTGTTCCTCGGAGGCGAAGAGGCTTTTAAGCTTCCGAAAAGAGCGCTCTGCCTGTTCCGTCCAAGCGAACTTCTTCTTCTTGGAACTGAGGGTGTCCGTGATTGCTGCCGTCTCCTTTGCAAAACCTTTGATGAATTTGCGATAAAAATTGGCAAATCCGATGAATCTCTGGACTTCCTTCCGATTGCGTGGGCTCTTCCAGTCCAACACCGCTTGGACCTTGACTCTGTCCATGGCCAGCCCCTCGTCGGACAGCTTGTAGCCAAGGAAATCCACCTCCGTCACATCAAACTGGCATTTCTCCAACTTGGCGTACAGCCTGTGCTCCCGCAACCTCTGTAGGACCTCCTTTACATCCTTCTCGTGAGCTTTCGGCGATTCCGAGAAAATCAGGATGTCGTCGAGAAAACATACACACTTCTTGTAGAGGAGTCCCGCCAGCACGTGATGCATAAATGCTTGGAAAACGTGGCTGCCATTTTGGAGACCAAACGGCATAACACTGTATTCATACGTGCCCAGAGGCGTGAACATGGCAGTCTTCCACTCATCGCCCTTCCGGATGCGGATGAGGTTGTACGCTCCACGCAAATCCAACTTGGTGAAGATCTTACCCTTCCTAACGGTCGCTAGGAGGTCGTCAATCTTGGGCATGGGGAAGGCCTTGGGCTTAGTCAGTCTGTTTATGAATCTATAGTCCACAACGAGTCTTTTTTGGGGCGTGTCTTTCTTCTTCACAAAGAAAACAGGACTGCCTCCCACTGCTTTGGATTCCCGGATGAACCCGCGCTTCAGATTATGCTCTATGAACTCTCTGAGCTCTTGCATCTCGTCCTCAGACATGGAATACAGCTTTGCAGTTGGCAGTTGCGCCCCCGGCACCAGGTCGATCGCACAGTCGTAAGGCCTGTGAGGCGGCAACTTGTCAGCTTCTTTCTCGCAGAAAACCTCCAAGAATCCTTCGTACTTGTGAGGCACTGCCTGCACCATGCCCAGTTGCAGCTGCTGCTCAGCCCCCTCCTCCTGATTGGTTTGGATGCAATGCTGAGCACAATACGATGAGCAGAAGGTGATTTGCCGCTGGTACCACGCTACAGCGGGACTATGCCTCTCCAGCCAACTCATGCCCAACACAATGGGCGTGTCTGACAGGTGGGTGACATTGAAGCTAATGACTTCTCGATGATTTCCAATCTGCATCACCATGGGAGGCGTCTGCTGCACAACTTGCCCTCCCAGCAATTTCCTGCCGTCCACCGTGACCACGTTCAGAGGCGTCGTTGCAGGCAGGAGCGCTATGCTATGCTGCTTGACAAATTGTATTCCCACAAAATCCGCATTGCTCCCTGAATCAATCGTGATGGGAACTTCCAGGGAGTGTCCATTCGGCAGCTGAAGGGTTGCAGTGAGTTGCACTGCTGGCTTGGGTGGTAAAGGGTCTGTGCGTTGCAAGGGTGCTGGGGACTGTTCTACAGATCCGCCTGGCTGAGCCCCAGTAGCTCCGCTTCCAGCCAGGCACTGTCGTTTCCCTGAGGCTGCTCTCTTTGCACCACTTCCGCTGCCACTGTTGCTAGAGCTGCAGTGTGTTTTTGGAGCCTCTGGGGGCACTCTTTCGCCATATGGTGTGCACTGTCACAGATGTAACATTTCCTGGTCCCTCTAGGAGGCTTCGCCTTCACTGCACCGGAAACAGGGGCTCTGGATGGTGTCTGAGCCCTAGCACCACCAATTTCCATCGGCTCTTCTCCCTGCCTCCCCAAGGGCGAGGGGTGCGTCTGGCTGAAGTCCCTGGGGACAAAAGGGGGGGTTCTCGCTGGTGCACGCGCCTGGGGTCCCTCCCCCTCGTGCCACGGGCGTCCCTCATGTCGTATTTCGATTGCCAAAGCCCTCTGCACTACGTGTTCTAGGGTCTGGGGTCTATCTCCTCTGGCGATCTCATCCTTGACGGGGGGGCTAAGACCTTCCCAGAACAGATCTCTTACTGGTTTACTATCCTTCTCCCAGCCCAACGCAGTTAGTAACGCAAAGAATCTGGAATGATATTGACGTACAGTGGCTTTGCCTTGCCGCAGTCCGTGCATCTGCCTACGAGCAATATCCACATCCACAGATGACTGGAAACAAGCATCCATCGCTTTAATAAATTCATCAGAATTGCGGCGGGCAGGGCCATCTTCGCGCCACAAATTGCGCAACCAAGCTCTGGCCTCCCAATGCAAATGCGAAATTATGAACTCCACTTTTTCCTCCTCATCTTTAAAATCATGACGAAGCAAATGCAGTGCATACACGACGTCTGCCCTGAAGTTAGGGTAGTTTTGCAGGTTGCCATCAAAGTGCGTAACTAGGGCGCCCCCCCGCCGTCCAAGTGCAACTCCCTCCGATCTGGAACCCGGGACCCCTGCCCCGCTTGCATGCTCCCACCTTGTTCGCAGGTCCTGGCAAGCCTTCTCCAGTTCGTCATTCTTCTTCTGAGATGCAATGACTGCAGCTGTGAGGTCGGTAACCTGCTTCCTCAGCGTAAGCAGCTGTTCCTCCGTGCTCATGGCTGCTCCCGTTGGTGAGCTTTGCAAAAAAAATTTTTTTGCGTTCTTGAGAGGGTACTTACTGTCAGAGCCACCCGTCTGGTCCCAGCTCACAAGAGACCCAAATCCGATCCAGTTTATTTACAAAAAGTCTTTATTGAAGATCATTGCTCCATTTACATTCCATCTCTGTGACTCTACGTCTGTAACGTTAGACCGCTGAAGTACCCTCTGAATCCGTACCGCCTCTACACCAATTTAAGAGGCTTGTGCTGGACCACCTCTTCCTCTCCTTCCTTTTCCGCAGGGTCTTTCTGCCCCCCTGGGTTCCCCCTCGCCGGGACTCGCCCGAGGCTGAATCCTCTGACGCCTCTGCCCCCCTCCTTCTAGCTTTGGGGCCGGGCTCCTCCCCAGGGCTCTCCTCACTTCCGCGCGCCTCTACATTTGAACTTGGCGCGCGTACGTTGCTTCTGACCTTTCTCTCGACCGCTACACTGCTCCCGGTGCTGCTCTCCACCCCTTCCGGCTGAGCGTCCTGCTCCGATCTCCTTCCCCTGTCTCCTTCTTGCTCTGCTCCTCTGACACACTGGTAACTCCACCCCCTTCACTCCGTTCTGGCTGAGAAGCCGGCTCCGGTGTCCAACTCCCACTGGGGCTTCTCCCTTCGCTCCCCTGCTCCTCACTGCTTCCCCCTTGGCCTCCCTTTGGTCTGACCAGGGGGGCCCCCTTTTGGGAGTCCTCTGACTCACTGGACAGACTCATG
>NW_028113073.1:235000-240000 GCF_964234715.1 Podarcis melisellensis | reverse complement strand
AAAACACACTGCAGCTCTAGCAACAGTGGCAGCGGAAGTGGTGCAAAGAGAGCAGCCTCAGGGAAACGACAGTGCCTGGCTGGAAGCGGAGCTACTGGGGCTCAGCCAGGCGGATCTGTAGAACAGTCCCCAGCACCCTTGCAACGCACAGACCCTTTACCACCCAAGCCAGCAGTGCAACTCACTGCAACCCTTCAGCTGCCAAATGGACAATCCCTGGAAGTTCCCATCACGATTGATTCAGGAAGCAATGCGGATTTTGTGGGAATACAATTTGTCAAGCAGCATAGCATAGCGCTCCTGCCTGCAACGACGCCTCTGAACGTGGTCACAGTGGACGGCAGGAAATTGCTGGGAGGGCAAGTTGTGCAGCAGACGCCTCCCATGGTGATGCAGATTGGGAATCATCGAGAACTCATTAGCTTCAATGTCACCCACCTGTCAGACACGCCCATTGTGTTAGGCATGAGTTGGCTGGAGAGGCATAGTCCCGCTGTAGCGTGGTACCAGCGGCAGATCACCTTCTGCTCATCGTATTGTGCTCAGCATTGCATCCAAACCAATCAGGAGGAAGGAGCTGAGCAGCAACTGCACCTGGGCATGGTGCAGGCAGTGCCTCACAAGTACGAGGGATTCTTGGAGGTTTTCTGCGACAAAGAAGCTGACAAGTTGCCGCCTCACAGGCCTTACGACTGTGCGATCGACCTGGTGCCAGGGGCGCAGCTGCCAACTGCAAAGCTGTATTCCATGTCTGAGGACGAGATGCAAGAGCTCAGAGAGTTCATAGAGCATAATCTGAAGCGCGGGTTCATCCGGGAATCCAAAGCAGTGGGAGGCAGTCCTGTTTTCTTTGTGAAGAAGAAAGACACGCCCCAAAAAAGACTCATTGTGGACTATAGATTCATAAACAGACTGACTAAGCCCAAGGCCTTTCCCATGCCCAAGATTCACGACCTCCTAGCGACCGTTAGGAAGGGTAAGATCTTCACCAAGTTGGATTTGCGTGGAGCGTACAACCTCATCCGCATCCGGAAGGGAGATGAGTGGAAGACTGCCATGTTCACGCCTCTAGGCACGTATGAATACAGAGTTATGCCGTTTGGTCTCCAAAATGGCAGCCACGTTTTCCAAGCATTTATGCATCACGTGCTGGCGGGACTCCTCTACAAGAAGTGTGTATGTTTTCTCGACGACATCCTGATTTTCTCGGAATCGCCGGAAGCTCACGAGAAGGATGTAAAGGAAGTCCTACAGAGGTTGAAGGAGCACAGGCTGTACGCCAAGTTGGAGAAGTGCCAGTTTGATGTGACGGAGGTGGATTTCCTTGGCTACAAGCTGTCCGACGAGGGGCTGGCCATGGACAGAGTCAAGGTCCAAGCGTTGTTGGACTGGAAGAGCCCACGCAATCGGAAGGAGGTCCAGAGATTCATCTTATTTGCCAATTTTTATCGCAAATTCATCAAAGGTTTTGCAAATGAGACGGCAGCAATCACGGACACCCTCAGTTCCAAGAAGAAGAAGTTCGCTTGGACGGAACAGGCAGAGTGCTCTTTTCGGAAGCTTAAAAGCCTCTTCGCCTCCGAGGAGCAGCTGCTGCACGTGAATCCCGGCAGGCCCATGCGGGTGGAAACCGACGCGTCAGACAGAGCGGTTGGAGCCGTCCTTCTGCAGGAGGATCCGCAAGGCAATTGGAGGCCGGGCGCCTTCTACTCCCGGAAGCTCAGCAAGACGGAGCGGAACTACACCATATGGGACAGGGAGCTGTTGGCCATTCATGCAGCTTTCAAAGCGTGGCGACACTTCCTCATAGGAGCCAAGCACACAGTGCAGGTCCGCACGGATCACAAGAACTTAGAGTATTGGCGAACGGCAAGGCTGCAGACCCAAAGACACATGCGCTGGGCAGAATTCTTTGCGGATTTCGACTTCAAAATAGAATACATCCCGGGAGACTCCAATGTTATAGCAGACGCGCTCTCCAGGAAACCGCAATACCTGGAGGAGACGACACCAATTGCAGCGAAGCACATTTTCGCACCACAGGCGTGGGCGTGCGCTGCCATCGCAGTCGACCTGGACGCGGTGCGACGCGCGTTGCAGGCGGATCAATTTGCACAGTCCAAGATGGAGGAGCTCCGCAGCGGGTCGCAAAGAGACGATGAGTTCCAGTTGCGGGACGGACTCTTAACTCGCAAGGGTGCCCTCTACGTGCCTAACGACGAACTTCGCGCAAAGGTTCTGCAGCAATTGCACGACGCCCCCAGTGCGGGCCACTTCGGCAAGGAGAAGACAATAGAATTAGTGGCCAGGGACTTTTGGTGGCCCCAGATGCGGGGAGAGGTGGCGGATTACGTCGCCAGGTGTGACACCTGTCAGAGGTCCAAACCAGTACACCAGAAGCCGGCGGGATTGTTGGAACCGCTGGAAACGCCGCAGCAACCGTGGGAGAGGGTAGCACTGGACTTTGTTACTGACCTGCCCAGCTCCAGGGGCAAGACGGCGGTGCTGGTGGTTGTGGACTTGTTCACCAAGATGGCGCACTTCATTCCTTGTGCCAAGGTGGCGACGGCAGAACAGACCGCCAAACTCTTCATCGACCACGTGTTCAGAGTGCATGGACTACCGCAGTCCGTCCTGTCCGACAGGGGGCGCCAATTTGTTTCCAACTTCTGGCAGAAGCTTCTGGGTATCCTGCACGTCAAGATCGACCTAGCGTCGGCGAGTCACCCACAGACCAACGGCCAAGCAGAGAGGGTCAACGCGATCATGCAGCAGTACCTGAGGTGTTACGCCAATCAGCGACCAGCAGCGTGGGTGGACTACCTGCCGATGGCTGAGTTTGCCTACAACAACACGAAGCACGCATCGACGGGGGTGACGCCGTTCTTCGCGAACAATGGCCGTCATCCCAGAACCTTTCCGAGGCTATTAGCACCAGGAGAGGGGGTGCCTCAAGAGGCCGACCAGTTCGCAGCAGAGTTGCAAGAGGTGCACGAGGAGCTGCGGAGACATTTGGAGCTGGCCAAGCAGGCCTATAAGGTGCAGGCGGACAAGCACAGAAGGGCGGGAGAGGACATCCAGGTGGGGGACTGGGTATGGTTAGCGGCCCAAGCGATGCCAGCCAAGTCGTTAGCCAAGAAGAAGCTAGGACACAGGCAGCTAGGACCATACCAAGTTGAGGCTAGGATCAATCCTGTAGCATTTCGCCTGGCCCTTCCAGAAGGCTCCAGAGTGCACCCGGTCTTTCATAGGTCGGTGCTCACTCCCTACAAGGCCCCGCACAGGTTTCAAGAGTCAGAAACAGTACCAGACCCACGCAAAGGGGCACCCAAGAGGGGGGGGTCGCCTAGGGCCGAACCCCTTAACGAGGTCACAGAGATACTGGACTCGAGATGGGGGGAGGAGGGGGTTGAATACTTTCTCGCCAGGGAGGGCACCCCAGCCACTGCCAATAGTTGGGTGCCGGGCTACGCGTTAGACGAACCCCTTTTGAAAGAAGAGTTCCATGCACTTTTCCCACATAGACCCATGCCAGCTGAGTACTTTGATGACTGGCTTTTCACACCCACATTGTCAGATAGCACGTTCAGGGGTTTCTCTTCCCCCGAGGAAAGAACACCAGAATCAAGCCCGCCCAGGGGATCGTGCTCGGGGGTGGACACGGAAACCCCTTATTGGTGGGAGGAGCAACCAGAGGAGGAATGGCGTAAGAGGTGGATGATGGGTCCTTGGCGGGCAGCACCAGAGGAAGTAGCAATGGAAGAAGAGACTGAGAAGCCTTTGGGTGAAGAACCCGAGTTCGAACACACATACACAGAACTGCCAGCAGAGAACATTGACGTAGACGACCTGTATCCTGAGCCTACCCCCGAAGAGCCACAGTTTCCACAACCGGCCCCCGGCGAGCGGGAGGGGCGAAGGGGGGGCTTCGAGGGGGGGATGGATGTCAGGGTTTCAGGGAGAGAAGAGCAGATGGGGGAGGAGACAGAGAGCGAGGGGGAAGAATCCCAGAGAGATGAGGAGGAGGATGACGATGCCCAAAGGTCGTCCATGAGTCTGACCAGTGAGTCAGAGGACTCCCAAAAGGGGGCCCCCCTGGTCAGACCAAAGGGGGGACAAGGGGGAAGCAGTGAGGAGCAGGGGAGCGAAGGGAGAAGCCCCAGTGGGAGTTGGAGACAGGAGCCGGCTTCTCAGCCGGAACGGAGTGAAGGGGGTGGAGTTACCAGTGTGTCAGAGGGAGCAGAGCAAGAAAGAGACAGGGGAAGGAGATCGGAGCAGGGCGCTCAGCCGGAAGGGGCGGAGAGCAGCACCGGGAGCAGTGTAGCGGTCGAGAGAAAGGTCAGAAGCAACGTACGCGCGCCAAGTTCAAATGTAGAGGCGCGCGGAAGTGAGGAGAGCCCTGGGGAGGAGCCCGGCCCCAAAGCGAGAAGGAGGGGGGCAGAGGCGTCAGAGGATTCAGCCTCGGGCGAGTCCCGGCGAGGGGGAACACGGGGGGGCAGAAAGACCCTGCGGAAAAGGAAGGAGAGGAAGAGGTGGTCCAGGACTAGCCTCTTAAATTGGTGCCTCGGCGGGACAGATTCAGAGGGTACTTCAGCGGTCTAACGTTACAGATGTAGAGTCACAAAGATGGAATGTAAACGCAACCATGATCTTCAATAAAGACTTTCTGTAAATAAACCGGATCGGAGTTGGGTCTCTTGTGAGCTGGGACCAAACGGGTGGCTCTGACAGTTAGGGTTAGGGTTAGGGTTAGGGTTAGGGTTAGGGTTAGGGTTAGGGTGAATGAACACCGGAAGAACAATCCAAGAATAGGGTTAGGGTTAGGGTTAGGGTTAGGGTTAGGGTTAGGGTTAGGGTTAGGGTTAGGGTTAGGGTTAGGGTTAGGGTTAGGGTTAGGGTTAGGGTTAGGTTTAGGATGAATGAACACCGCAAGAACAATCCAAGATTAGGGTTAGGGTTAGGGTTAGGGTTAGGGTTAGGGTTAGGGTTAGGGTTAGGGT
>NW_028113073.1:227500-232500 GCF_964234715.1 Podarcis melisellensis | reverse complement strand
ACAATCCAAGCTTAGGGTTAGGGTTAGAGTTAGGGTTAGGGTTAGGGTTAGGGTTAGGGTCAATGAACACCGCAAGAACAATCCAAGCTTAGGGTTAGGGTTAGGGTTAGGGTTAGGGTTAGGGTTAGGGTTAGGGTTAGGGTGAATGAACACCGCAAGAACAATCCAAGAATAGGGTTAGGGTTAGGGTTAGGGTTAGGGTTAGGGTTAGGGTTAGGGTTAGGGTTAGGGTTAGGGTTAGGGTTTGGGTGAATGAACACCGCAAGAACAATCCAAGATTAGGGTTAGGGTTAGGGTTAGGGTTAGGGTTAGGGTTAGGGTTAGGGTTAGGGTTAGGATAATTGAACACCACAAGAACAATCCAAGATTAGGGTTAGGGTTAGGGTTAGGGTTAGGGTTAGGGTGAATGAGCACCACAAGAACAATCCAAGAATAGGGTTAGTGTCAGGGTTTCAGGGAGAGAAGAGCAGATGGGGGAGGAGACAGAGAGCGAGCCACGGGTCCCGGGTTCCAGATCGGAGGGCGTTGCACTTGGACGGCGGGGGGGCGCCCTAGTTACGCACTTTAATGGCAACCTGCAAGACTACCCTAACTTCAGGGCAGACGTCGTGTATGCACTGCATTTACTCCGTCATGATTTTAAAGATGAGGAGGAGAGAGTGGGGTTCATAATTTCGCATCTGCATGGGGAGGCCAGAGCTTGGCTGCGCAATTTGTGGCGCGAAGATGGCCCTGCCCGCCGCAATTCTGATGAATTTATTAAAGCGATGGATGCTTGTTTCCAGTCCTCTGTGGATGTGGATATTGCGCGTAGACAGATGCACGGACTGCGGCAAGGCAAAGCCACTGTACGTCAATATCATTCCAAGTTCTTTGCATTACTAACTGCGTTGGGCTGGGAGAAGGATAGTAAACCAGTCAGAGATCTTTTCTGGGAAGGTCTTAGCCCCCCCGTCAAGGATGAGATCGCCAGGGGGGATAGACCCCAGACCCTGGAAGACGTAGTGCAACGGGCTTTGGCTATAGGAATCCGACATGAGGGACGCCCGTGGCACGAGGGGGAGGGACCCCAGGCGCGTGCACCAGCGAGAACCCCCCCTTTTGTCCCCAGGGACTTCAGCCAGACGCACCCCTCGCCCTTGGGGAGGCAAGGAGAAGAGCCGATGGAAATCGGTGGTGCTAGGGCTCAGACACCATCCAGAGCCCCTGTTTTCGGTGCAGTGAAGGCGAAGCCGCCTAGAGGGACCAGGAAATGTTACATCTGTGACAGTGCACACCATATGGCGAAAGAGTGCCCCCAGAGGCTCCAAAAACACACTGCAGCTCTAGCAACAGTGGCAGCGGAAGTGGTGCAAAGAGAGCAGCCTCAGGGAAACGACAGTGCCTGGCTGGAAGCGGAGCTACTGGGGCTCAGCCAGGCGGATCTGTAGAACAGTCCCCAGCACCCTTGCAACGCACAGACCCTTTACCACCCAAGCCAGCAGTGCAACTCACTGCAACCCTTCAGCTGCCAAATGGACAATCCCTGGAAGTTCCCATCACGATTGATTCAGGAAGCAATGCGGATTTTGTGGGAATACAATTTGTCAAGCAGCATAGCATAGCGCTCCTGCCTGCAACGACGCCTCTGAACGTGGTCACAGTGGACGGCAGGAAATTGCTGGGAGGGCAAGTTGTGCAGCAGACGCCTCCCATGGTGATGCAGATTGGGAATCATCGAGAACTCATTAGCTTCAATGTCACCCACCTGTCAGACACGCCCATTGTGTTAGGCATGAGTTGGCTGGAGAGGCATAGTCCCGCTGTAGCGTGGTACCAGCGGCAGATCACCTTCTGCTCATCGTATTGTGCTCAGCATTGCATCCAAACCAATCAGGAGGAAGGAGCTGAGCAGCAACTGCACCTGGGCATGGTGCAGGCAGTGCCTCACAAGTACGAGGGATTCTTGGAGGTTTTCTGCGACAAAGAAGCTGACAAGTTGCCGCCTCACAGGCCTTACGACTGTGCGATCGACCTGGTGCCAGGGGCGCAGCTGCCAACTGCAAAGCTGTATTCCATGTCTGAGGACGAGATGCAAGAGCTCAGAGAGTTCATAGAGCATAATCTGAAGCGCGGGTTCATCCGGGAATCCAAAGCAGTGGGAGGCAGTCCTGTTTTCTTTGTGAAGAAGAAAGACACGCCCCAAAAAAGACTCATTGTGGACTATAGATTCATAAACAGACTGACTAAGCCCAAGGCCTTTCCCATGCCCAAGATTCACGACCTCCTAGCGACCGTTAGGAAGGGTAAGATCTTCACCAAGTTGGATTTGCGTGGAGCGTACAACCTCATCCGCATCCGGAAGGGAGATGAGTGGAAGACTGCCATGTTCACGCCTCTAGGCACGTATGAATACAGAGTTATGCCGTTTGGTCTCCAAAATGGCAGCCACGTTTTCCAAGCATTTATGCATCACGTGCTGGCGGGACTCCTCTACAAGAAGTGTGTATGTTTTCTCGACGACATCCTGATTTTCTCGGAATCGCCGGAAGCTCACGAGAAGGATGTAAAGGAAGTCCTACAGAGGTTGAAGGAGCACAGGCTGTACGCCAAGTTGGAGAAGTGCCAGTTTGATGTGACGGAGGTGGATTTCCTTGGCTACAAGCTGTCCGACGAGGGGCTGGCCATGGACAGAGTCAAGGTCCAAGCGTTGTTGGACTGGAAGAGCCCACGCAATCGGAAGGAGGTCCAGAGATTCATCGGATTTGCCAATTTTTATCGCAAATTCATCAAAGGTTTTGCAAATGAGACGGCAGCAATCACGGACACCCTCAGTTCCAAGAAGAAGAAGTTCGCTTGGACGGAACAGGCAGAGTGCTCTTTTCGGAAGCTTAAAAGCCTCTTCGCCTCCGAGGAGCAGCTGCTGCACGTGAATCCCGGCAGGCCCATGCGGGTGGAAACCGACGCGTCAGACAGAGCGGTTGGAGCCGTCCTTCTGCAGGAGGATCCGCAAGGCAATTGGAGGCCGGGCGCCTTCTACTCCCGGAAGCTCAGCAAGACGGAGCGGAACTACACCATATGGGACAGGGAGCTGTTGGCCATTCATGCAGCTTTCAAAGCGTGGCGACACTTCCTCATAGGAGCCAAGCACACAGTGCAGGTCCGCACGGATCACAAGAACTTAGAGTATTGGCGAACGGCAAGGCTGCAGACCCAAAGACACATGCGCTGGGCAGAATTCTTTGCGGATTTCGACTTCAAAATAGAATACATCCCGGGAGACTCCAATGTTATAGCAGACGCGCTCTCCAGGAAACCGCAATACCTGGAGGAGACGACACCAATTGCAGCGAAGCACATTTTCGCACCACAGGCGTGGGCGTGCGCTGCCATCGCAGTCGACCTGGACGCGGTGCGACGCGCGTTGCAGGCGGATCAATTTGCACAGTCCAAGATGGAGGAGCTCCGCAGCGGGTCGCAAAGAGACGATGAGTTCCAGTTGCGGGACGGACTCTTAACTCGCAAGGGTGCCCTCTACGTGCCTAACGACGAACTTCGCGCAAAGGTTCTGCAGCAATTGCACGACGCCCCCAGTGCGGGCCACTTCGGCAAGGAGAAGACAATAGAATTAGTGGCCAGGGACTTTTGGTGGCCCCAGATGCGGGGAGAGGTGGCGGATTACGTCGCCAGGTGTGACACCTGTCAGAGGTCCAAACCAGTACACCAGAAGCCGGCGGGATTGTTGGAACCGCTGGAAACGCCGCAGCAACCGTGGGAGAGGGTAGCACTGGACTTTGTTACTGACCTGCCCAGCTCCAGGGGCAAGACGGCGGTGCTGGTGGTTGTGGACTTGTTCACCAAGATGGCGCACTTCATTCCTTGTGCCAAGGTGGCGACGGCAGAACAGACCGCCAAACTCTTCATCGACCACGTGTTCAGAGTGCATGGACTACCGCAGTCCGTCCTGTCCGACAGGGGGCGCCAATTTGTTTCCAACTTCTGGCAGAAGCTTCTGGGTATCCTGCACGTCAAGATCGACCTAGCGTCGGCGAGACACCCACAGACCAACGGCCAAGCAGAGAGGGTCAACGCGATCATGCAGCAGTACCTGAGGTGTTACGCCAATCAGCGACCAGCAGCGTGGGTGGACTACCTGCCGATGGCTGAGTTTGCCTACAACAACACGAAGCACGCATCGACGGGGGTGACGCCGTTCTTCGCGAACAATGGCCGTCATCCCAGAACCTTTCCGAGACTTATAACGCCAGGAGAGGGGGTGCCTCAAGAGGCCGACCAGTTCGCAGCAGAGTTGCAAGAGGTGCACGAGGAGCTGCGGAGACATTTGGAGCTGGCCAAGCAGGCCTATAAGGTGCAGGCGGACAAGCACAGAAGGGCGGGAGAGGACATCCAGGTGGGGGACTGGGTATGGTTAGCGGCCCAAGCGATGCCAGCCAAGTCGTTAGCCAAGAAGAAGCTAGGACACAGGCAGCTAGGACCATACCAAGTTGAGGCTAGGATCAATCCTGTAGCATTTCGCCTGGCCCTTCCAGAAGGCTCCAGAGTGCACCCGGTCTTTCATAGGTCGGTGCTCACTCCCTACAAGGCCCCGCACAGGTTTCAAGAGTCAGAAACAGTACCAGACCCACGCAAAGGGGCACCCAAGAGGGGGGGGTCGCCTAGGGCCGAACCCCTTAACGAGGTCACAGAGATACTGGACTCGAGATGGGGGGAGGAGGGGGTTGAATACTTTCTCGCCAGGGAGGGCACCCCAGCCACTGCCAATAGTTGGGTGCCGGGCTACGCGTTAGACGAACCCCTTTTGAAAGAAGAGTTCCATGCACTTTTCCCACATAGACCCATGCCAGCTGAGTACTTTGATGACTGGCTTTTCACACCCACATTGTCAGATAGCACGTTCAGGGGTTTCTCTTCCCCCGAGGAAAGAACACCAGAATCAAGCCCGCCCAGGGGATCGTGCTCGGGGGTGGACACGGAAACCCCTTATTGGTGGGAGGAGCAAC
>NW_028113073.1:217500-222500 GCF_964234715.1 Podarcis melisellensis | reverse complement strand
CAGAGCCACCCGTCTGGTCCCAGCTCACAAGAGACCCAAATCCGATCCAGTTTATTTACAAAAAGTCTTTATTGAAGATCATTGCTCCATTTACATTCCATCTCTGTGACTCTACGTCTGTAACGTTAGACCGCTGAAGTACCCTCTGAATCCGTACCGCCTCTACACCAATTTAAGAGGCTTGTGCTGGACCACCTCTTCCTCTCCTTCCTTTTCCGTAGGGTCTTTCTGCCTCCCTGGGTTCCCCCTCGCCGGGACTCGCCCGAGGCTGAATCCTCTGACGCCTCTGCCCCCCTCCTTCTAGCTTTGGGGCCGGGCTCCTCCCCAGGGCTCTCCTCACTTCCGCGCGCCTCTACATTTGAACTTGGCGCGCGTACGTTGCTTCTGACCTTTCTCTCGACCGCTACACTGCTCCCGGTGCTGCTCTCCACCCCTTCCGGCTGAGCGTCCTGCTCCGATCTCCTTCCCCTGTCTCCTTCTTGCTCTGCTCCCTCTGACACACTGGTAACTCCACCCCCTTCACTCCGTTCCGGCTGAGAAGCCGGCTCCGGTGTCCAACTCCCACTGGGGCTTCTCCCTTCGCTCCCCTGCTCCTCACTGCTTCCCCCTTGGCCTCCCTTTGGTTTGACCAGGGGGGCCCCCTTTTGGGAGTCCTCTGACTCACTGGACAGACTCATGGACGACCTTTGGTCATCGTCATCCTCCTCCTCATCTCTCTGGGATTCTTCCCCCTCGCTCTCTGTCTCCTCCCCCATCTGCTCTTCTCTCCCTGAAACCCTGACATCCATCCCCCCCTCGAAGCCCCCCCTTCCCCCCTCCCGCTCGGCGGGTGCCGGTTGTGGAAACTGCGGCTCCTCGGGGGTAGGCTCCGGATACAGGTCGTCTACGTCAATGTTCTCTGCTGGCAGTTCTGTGTATGTGTGTTCGAACTCGGGTTCTTCACCCAAAGCCATCTCAGTCTCTTCTTCCATTGCTACTTCCTCTGGTGCTGCCCGCCAAGGCCCCATCATCCACCTCTTACGCCATTCCTCCTCTGGTTGCTCCTCCCACCAATCCGAAGGTAGTGTGTCCACTCCCGAACACGATCCCCTGGGCGGGCTCGATTCTGCTGTTCTTTCCTCGGAGGAAGAGAAACCCCTGAACGTGCTATCTGACAATGTGGGTGTGAAAAGCCAGTCATCAAAGTACTCAGCTGGCATGGGTCTATGTGGGAAAAGTGCATGGAACTCTTCCTTCAAAAGGGGTTCGTCTAACGCGTAGCCCGGCACCCAACTATTGGCAGTGGCTGGGGTGCCCTCTCTGGCGAGAAAGTATTCAACCCCCTCTTCCCCCCATCTCGAGTCCAGTATCTCTGTGACCTCGTTGAGGGGTTCGGCCCTAGGCGACCCCCCTCTCTTGGGTGACTCTTTGCGTGGGTCTGGTACTGTTTCTGACTCTTGAAACCTGTGCGGGGCCTTGTAGGGAGTGAGCACCGACCTATGAAAGACCGGGTGTACTCTGGAGCCTTCTGGAAGGGCCAGGCGAAATGCCACAGGATTGATCCTAGCCTCAACTTGGTATGGTCCTAGCTGCCTGTGTCCTAGCTTCTTCTTGGCTAACGATTTGGCTGGCATCGCTTGGGCCGCTAACCATACCCAGTCCCCCACCTGGATGTCTTCTCCCGCCCTTCTGTGTTTGTCCGCCTGCACCTTATAGGCTTGTTTGGCCAGCTCCAAATGTCTCCTCAGCTCCTCGTGCACCTCTTGCAACTCTGCTGCAAACTGGTCGGCCTCTTGCGGCACCCCCTCTCCTGGTGCTAATAGCCTCGGAAAGGTTCTGGGATGACGGCCATTGTTCGCGAAGAACGGCGTCACCCCCGTCGATGCGTGCTTCGTGTTGTTGTAGGCAAACTCAGCCATCGGCAGGTAGTCCACCCACGCTGCGGGTCACTGATTGGCGTAACACCTCAGGTACTGCTGCATGATCGCGTTGACCCTCTCTGCTTGGCCGTTGGTCTGTGGATGTCTCACCGACGCTAGGTCGATCTTGACGTGCAGGATACCCAGGAGCTTCTGCCAGAAGTTGGAAACAAATTGGCGCCCCCTGTCGGACAGGACGGACTGCGGTAGTCCATGCACTCTGAACACGTGGTCGATGAAGAGTTTGGCGGTCTGTTCTGCCGTCGCCACCTTGGCACAAGGAATGAAGTGCGCCATCTTGGTGAACAAGTCCACAACCACCAGTACCGCCGTCTTGCCCCTGGAGCTGGGCAGGTCAGTAACAAAATCCAGGGCTATCCTCTCCCACGGCTGCTGCGGCGTCTCCAGCGGTTCCAGCAATCCCGCTGGCTTCTGGTGTACTGGTTTGGACCTCTGACAGGTGTCACATCTGGCGACGTAATCCGCCACCTCTCCCCGCATCTGGGGCCACCAAAAGTCCCTGGCCACTAATTCTATTGTCTTCTCCTTGCCGAAGTGGCCCGCACTGGGGGCGCCGTGCAATTGCTGCAGAACCTTTGCACGAAGCTCGTCGTTTGGCACGTAGAGGGCACCCTTGCGAGTCAAGAGCCCGTCTCGCAACTGGAACTCATCGTCTCTCTGCGACCCGCTGCGCAGCTCCTCCATCTTGGATTGTGCAAATTGATCCGCTTGCAACGCGCGTCGCACCGCGTCCAGGTCGACTGCGATGGCTGCGCACGCCCACGCCTGCGGTGCGAAAATGTGCTTCGCTGCTATTGGTGCCGTCTCCTCAAGGTATTGCGGTTTCCTGGAGAGTGCGTCGGCTATAACATTGGAGTCCCCCGGGATGTATTCTATTTTGAAGTCGAAATCCCCAAAGAATTCTGCCCAGCGCATGTGTCTTTGGGTCTGCAGCTTCGCCGTTCGCCAATACTCTAAGTTCTTGTGATCCGTGCACACTTGCACTGTGTGCTTGGCTCCTATGAGGAAGTGTCGCCACGCTTTGAAAGCTGCATGAATGGCCAACAGCTCCCTGTCCCATATGGTGTAGTTCTGCTCCGTCTTGCTGAGCTTCCGGGAGTAGAAGGCGCCCGGCCTCCAATTGCCTTGCGGATCCTCCTGCAGAAGGACGGCTCCAACCGCTCTGTCTGACGCGTCGGTTTCTACCCGCATAGGCCTGCCGGGATTCACGTGCAGTAGCTGTTCCTCGGAGGCGAAGAGGCTTTTAAGCTTCCGAAAAGAGCGCTCTGCCTGTTCCGTCCAAGCGAACTTCTTCTTCTTGGAACTGAGGGTGTCCGTGATTGCTGCCGTCTCCTTTGCAAAACCTTTGATGAATTTGCGATAAAAATTGGCAAATCCGATGAATCTCTGGACTTCCTTCCGATTGCGTGGGCTCTTCCAGTCCAACACCGCTTGGACCTTGACTCTGTCCATGGCCAGCCCCTCGTCGGACAGCTTGTAGCCAAGGAAATCCACCTCCGTCACATCAAACTGGCATTTCTCCAACTTGGCGTACAGCCTGTGCTCCCGCAACCTCTGTAGGACCTCCTTTACATCCTTCTCGTGAGCTTTCGGCGATTCCGAGAAAATCAGGATGTCGTCGAGAAAACATACACACTTCTTGTAGAGGAGTCCCGCCAGCACGTGATGCATAAATGCTTGGAAAACGTGGCTGCCATTTTGGAGACCAAACGGCATAACTCTGTATTCATACGTGCCCAGAGGCGTGAACATGGCAGTCTTCCACTCATCGCCCTTCCGGATGTGGATGAGGTTGTACGCTCCACGCAAATCCAACTTGGTGAAGATCTTACCCTTCCTAACGGTCGCTAGGAGGTCGTCAATCTTGGGCATGGGAAAGGCCTTGGGCTTAGTCAGTCTGTTTATGAATCTATAGTCCACAACGAGTCTTTTTTGGGGCGTGTCTTTCTTCTTCACAAAGAAAACAGGACTGCCTCCCACTGCTTTGGATTCCCGGATGAACCCGCGCTTCAGATTATGCTCTATGAACTCTCTGAGCTCTTGCATCTCGTCCTCAGACATGGAATACAGCTTTGCAGTTGGCAGTTGCGCCCCCGGCACCAGGTCGATCGCACAGTCGTAAGGCCTGTGAGGCGGCAACTTGTCAGCTTCTTTCTCGCAGAAAACCTCCAAGAATCCTTCGTACTTGTGAGGCACTGCCTGCACCATGCCCAGTTGCAGCTGCTGCTCAGCCCCCTCCTCCTGATTGGTTTGGATGCAATGCTGAGCACAATACGATGAGCAGAAGGTGATTTGCCGCTGGTACCACGCTACAGCGGGACTATGCCTCTCCAGCCAACTCATGCCTAACACAATGGGCGTGTCTGACAGGTGGGTGACATTGAAGCTAATGAGTTCTCGATGATTCCCAATCTGCATCACCATGGGAGGCGTCTGCTGCACAACTTGCCCTCCCAGCAATTTCCTGCCGTCCACTGTGACCACGTTCAGAGGCGTCGTTGCAGGCAGGAGCGCTATGCTATGCTGCTTGACAAATTGTATTCCCACAAAATCCGCATTGCTTCCTGAATCAATCGTGATGGGAACTTCCAGGGATTGTCCATTTGGCAGCTGAAGGGTTGCAGTGAGTTGCACTGCTGGCTTGGGTGGTAAAGGGTCTGTGCGTTGCAAGGGTGCTGGGGACTGTTCTACAGATCCGCCTGGCTGAGCCCCAGTAGCTCCGCTTCCAGCCAGGCACTGTCGTTTCCCTGAGGCTGCTCTCTTTGCACCACTTCCGCTGCCACTGTTGCTAGAGCTGCAGTGTGTTTTTGGAGCCTCTGGGGGCACTCTTTCGCCATATGGTGTGCACTGTCACAGATGTAACATTTCCTGGTCCCTCTAGGAGGCTTCGCCTTCACTGCACCGGAAACAGGGGCTCTGGATGGTGTCTGAGCCCTAGCACCACCAATTTCCATCGGCTCTTCTCCCTGCCTCCCCAAGGGCGAGGGGTGCGTCTGGCTGAAGTCCCTGGGGACAAAAGGGGGGGTTCTCGCTGGTGCACGCGCCTGGGGTCCCTCCCCCTCGTGCCACGGGCGTCCCTCA
>NW_028113073.1:185000-187500 GCF_964234715.1 Podarcis melisellensis | reverse complement strand
AGGGTTAGGGTTAGGTTTAGGATGAATGAACACCGCAAGAACAATCCAAGATTAGGGTTAGGGTTAGGGTTAGGGTTAGGGTTAGGGTTAGGGTTAGGGTTAGGGTTAGGATGAATGAACACTACAAGAACAATCCAAGATTAGGGTTAGGGTTAGGGTTAGGGTTAGGGTAAGGGTTAGGGTTAGGGTTAGTGTTAGGGTTAGTGTTAGGGTTAGGGTTCGGGTTCGGGTTAGGGTGAATGAACACCGCAAGAACAATCCAAGATTAGGGTTAGGGTTAGGGTTAGGGTTAGGATGAATGAACACCACAAGAACAATCCAAGATTAGGGTTAGGGTTAGGGTTAGGGTTAGGGTTAGGGTTAGGGTTAGGGTTAGGGTTAGGGTTAGGGTTAGGGTTAGGGTTAGGGTTAGGGTTAGGGTGAATGAACACCGCAAGAACAATCCAAGATTAGGGTTAGGGTTAGGGTTAGGGTTAGGATGAATGAACACCACAAGAACAATCCAAGATTAGGGTTAGGGTTAGGGTTAGGGTTAGGGTTAGGGTTAGGGTTAGGGTTAGGGTTAGGGTTAGGGTTAGGGTGAATGAACAACGCAAGAACAATCCAAGAATATGGATAGGGTTAGGGTTAGGGTTAGGGTTAGGGTTAGGGTTAGGGTGAATGAACACCGCAAGAACAATTCAAGAATAGGGTTAGGGTTAGGGTTAGGGTTAGGGTTAGGGTTAGGGTTAGGGTTAGGGTTAGGGTTAGGGTTAGGGTGAATGAACACCGGAAGAACAATCCAAGAATAGGGTTAGGGTTAGGGTTAGGGTTAGGGTTAGGGTTAGGGTTAGGGTTAGGGTTAGGGTTAGAGTTAGGGTTAGGGTTAGGTTTAGGATGAATGAACACTACAAGAACAATCCAAGATTAGGGTTAGGGTTAGGGTTAGGGTTAGGGTTAGGGTTAGGGTTAGGGTTAGGGTTAGGGTTAGGGTTAGGGTTAGGGTTAGGGTTAGGGTGAATGAACACCGCAAGAACAATCCAAGATTAGGGTTAGGGTTAGGGTTAGGGTTAGGATGAATGAACACTACAAGAACAATCCAAGATTAGGGTTAGGGTTAGGGTTAGGGTGAATGAACACCGCAAGAACAATCCAAGATTGGGGTTAGGGTTAGGTTTAGGTTTAGGGTTAGGGTTAGGGTTAGGGTTAGGGTTAGGGTTAGGGTTAGGGTTAGGGTTAGGGTTAGGGTTAGGGTTAGGGATAGGATGAATGAACACCGCAAGAACAATCCAAGATTAGGGTTAGGGTTAGGGTTAGGGTTAGGGTTAGGGTTAGGGTTAGGGTTAGGGTGAATGAACACCGCAAGAACAATCCAAGAATAGGGTTAGGGTTAGGGTTAGGATTAGGGTTAGGGTTAGGGTTAGGGTTAGGGTTAGGGTTAGGGTTAGGGTGAATGAACACCGCAAGAACAATCCAAGATTAGGGTTTGGGTTTGGGTTAGGGTTTGGGTTAGGGTTAGGGTTAGGGTTAGGGTTAGGGTTAGGGTTAGGGTTAGGATTGGGGTTAGGGTTAGGGTTAGGGTTAGGGTTAGGGTTAGGGTTAGGGTTAGGATGAATGAACACCGCAAGAACAATCCAAGATAAGGGTTAGTGTTAGTGTTAGTGTTAGGGTTAGGGTTAGGGTTAGGGTTAGGGTTAGGGTTAGGGTTAGGGTTAGGGTTAGGGTTAGGGTTAGGGTTAGGGTTAGGGTTAGGTTTAGGATGAATGAACACCGCAAGAACAATCCAAGATTAGGGTTAGGGTTAGGGTTAGGGTTAGGGTTAGGGTTAGGGTTAGGGTTAGGGTTAGGGTTAGGGTTAGGGTTAGGATGAATGAACACTACAAGAACAATCCAAGATTAGGGTTAGGGTTAGGGTTAGGGTTAGGGTAAGGGTTAGGGTTAGGGTTAGTGTTAGGGTTAGTGTTAGGGTTAGGGTTCGGGTTCGGGTTAGGGTGAATGAACACCGCAAGAACAATCCAAGATTAGGGTTAGGGTTAGGGTTAGGGTTAGGATGAATGAACACCACAAGAACAATCCAAGATTAGGGTTAGGGTTAGGGTTAGGGTTAGGGTTAGGGTTAGGGTTAGGGTTAGGGTTAGGGTGAATGAACACCGCAAGAACAATCCAAGATTAGGGTTAGGGTTAGGGTTAGGGTTAGGATGAATGAACACCACAAGAACAATCCAAGATTAGGGTTAGGGTTAGGGTTAGGGTTAGGGTTAGGGTTAGGGTTAGGGTTAGGGTGAATGAACAACGCAAGAACAATCCAAGAATATGGATAGGGTTAGGGTTAGGGTTAGGGTTAGGGTTAGGGTTAGGGTTAGGGTGAATGAACACCGCAAGAACAATTCAAGAATAGGGTTAGGGTTAGGGTTAGGGTTAGGGTTAGGGTTAGGGTTAGGGTTAGGGTTAGGGTTAGGGTTAGGGTGAATGAACACCGGAAGAACAATCCAAGAATAGGGTTAGGGTTAGGGTTAGGGTT
>NW_028113073.1:140000-142500 GCF_964234715.1 Podarcis melisellensis | reverse complement strand
GAACAATCCAAGATAAGGGTTAGTGTTAGTGTTAGTGTTAGTGTTAGGGTTAGGGTTAGGGTTAGGGTTAGGGTTAGGGTTAGGGTTAGGGTTAGGGTTAGGTTTAGGATGAATGAACACCGCAAGAATAATCCAAGATTAGGGTTAGGGTTAGGGTTAGGGTTAGGGTTAGGGTTAGGGTTAGGGTTAGGGTTAGGGTTAGGATGAATGAACACTACAAGAACAATCCAAGATTAGGGTTAGGGTTAGGGTTAGGGTTAGGGTTAGGGTTAGGGTTAGGGTGAATGAACACCGCAAGAACAATCCAAGATTAGGGTTAGGGTTAGGGTTAGGGTTAGGGTTAGGGTTAGGGTTAGGGTTAGGGTTAGGGTTAGGGTTAGGGTTAGGGTTAGGGTTAGGGTTAGGGTTAGGGTTAGGATGAATGAACACCACAAGAACAATCCAAGATTAGGGTTAGGGTTAGGGTTAGGGTTAGGGTTAGGGTGAATGAACACCGCAAGAACAATCCAAGAATAGGGTTAGGGTTAGGGTTAGGGTTAGGGTTAGGGTTAGGGTTAGGGTTAGGGTTAGGGTTAGGGTTAGGGTTAGGGTTAGGATGAATGAACACCACAAGAACAATCCAAGATTAGGGTTAGGGTTAGGGTTAGGGTTAGGGTTAGGGTTAGGGTTAGGGTTAGGGTTAAGGTTAGGGTTAGGGTTAGGGTTAGGGTTAGGGTTAGGGTTAGGGTTAGGGTTAGGGTTGGGTTAGGGTTAGGGTAAGGGTTAGGGTTTGGTTTAGGGTGAATGAACACCGCAAGAACAATCCAAGCTTAGGGGTAGGGTTAGGGTTAGGGTTAGGTTTAGGTTTAGGGTTAGGGATAGGGTTAGGGTTAGGGTTAGGGTTAGGGTTAGGGTTAGGGTTAGGTTTAGGATGAATGAACACCGCAAGAAAAATCCAAGATTAGGGTTAGGGTTAGGGTTAGGGTTAGGGTTAGGGTTAGGGTTAGGGTTAGGGTTAGGGTTAGGGTTAGGATGAATGAACACCGCAAGAACAATCCAAGATTAGGGTTAGGGTTAGGGTTAGGGTTAGGGTTAGGGTTAGGGTTAGGGTTAGGGTTAGGGTTAGGGTTAGGGTTAGGATGAATGAACACTACAAGAACAATCCAAGATTAGGGTTAGGGTTAGGGTTAGGGTTAGGGTTAGGGTTAGGGTTAGGGTTAGGGTTAGGGTTAGGGTTAGGGTTAGGGTTAGGTTTAGGATGAATGAACACCGCAAGAAAAATCCAAGATTAGGGTTAGGGTTAGGGTTAGGGTTAGGGTTAGGGTTAGGGTTAGGGTTAGGGTTAGGATGAATGAACACTACAAGAACAATCCAAGATTAGGGTTAGGGTTAGGGTTAGGGTTAGGGTTAGGGTTAGGGTTAGGGTTTGGGTTAGGGTTAGGGTTAGGATGAATGAACACCGCAAGAAAAATCCAAGATTAGGGTTAGGGTTAGGGTTAGGGTTAGGGTTAGGGTTAGGGTTAGGGTTAGGGTTAGGATGAATGAACACTACAAGAACAATCCAAGATTAGGGTCAGGGTTAGGGTTAGGGTTAGGGTTAGGGTTAGGGTTAGGGTGAATGAACACCGCAAGAACAATCCAAGATTAGGGTTAGGGTTAGGGTTAGGGTTAGGGTTAGGGTTAGGGTTAGGGTTAGGGTTATGGTTAGGGTTAGGGTTAGGGTTAGGGTTAGGGTTAGGGTTAGGGTTAGGATGAATGAACACCACAAGAACAATCCAAGATTAGGGTTAGGGTTAGGGTTAGGGTTAGGGTGAATGGACACCGCAAGAACAATCCAAGAATAGGGTTAGGGTTATGGTTAGGGTTAGGGTTAGGGTTAGGGTTAGGGTTAGGGTTAGGGTTAGGGTTAGGGTTAGGGTTAGGGTTAGGGTTAAGGTTAGGGTTAGGGTTAGGGTTAGGGTTAGGGTTAGGGTTAGGGTGAATGAACAACGCAAGAGCAATCCAAGATTAGGGTTAGGGTAAGGGTTAGGATTAGGGTTAGGGTTAGGGTTAAGGTTAGGGTTAGGGTAAGGGTTAGGGTATGGTTTAGGGTGAATGAACACCGCAAGAACAATCCAAGCATAGGGGTAGGGTTAGGGTTAGGGTTAGGGTTAGGGTTAGGGTTAGGGTTAGGGTTAGGGTTAGGGTTAGGGTTAGGGTTAGGATGAATGAACACCGCAAGAACAATCCAAGATAAGGGTTAGTGTTAGTGTTAGTGTTAGGGTTAGGGTTAGGGTTAGGGTTAGGGTTAGGGTTAGGGTTAGGGTTAGGATGAATGAACACCGCAAGAATAATCCAAGATTAGGGTTAGGGTTAGGGTTAGGGTTAGGGTTAGGGTTAGGGTTAGGGTTAGGGTTAGGGTTAGGGTTAGGATGAATGAACACTACAAGAACAATCCAAGATTAGGGTTAGGGTTAGGGTTAGGGTTAGGGTTAGGGTGAATGAACACCGCAAGAACAATCCAAGATTAGGGTTAGGGTTA
>NW_028113073.1:110000-112500 GCF_964234715.1 Podarcis melisellensis | reverse complement strand
GGTTAGGGTTAGGGTTAGGGTTAGGGTTAGGGTGAATGAACACCGCAAGAACAATCCAAGAATAGGGTTAGGGTTAGGGTTAGGGTTAGGGTTAGGGTTAGGATGAATGAACACCACAAGAACAATCCAAGATTAGGGTTAGGGTTAGGGTTAGGGTTAGGGTTAGGGTTAGGGTTAGGGTTAAGGTTAGGGTTAGGGTTAGGGTTAGGGTTAGGGTTAGGGTTAGGGTTAGGGTTAGGGTTAGGGTTAGGGTTAGGGTTAGGGTTAGGGTTAGGGTTAGGGTTAGGATGAATGAACACTACAAGAACAATCCAAGATTAGGGTTAGGGTTAGGGTTAGGGTTAGGGTTAGGGTTAGGGTTAGGGTTAGGGTGAATGAACACCGCAAGAACAATCCAAGATTAGGGTTAGGGTTAGGGTTAGGGTTAGGGTTAGGGTTAGGGTTAGGGTTAGGGTTAGGGTTAGGGTTAGGGTTAGGATGAATGAACACCACAAGAACAATCCAAGACTAGGGTTAGGGTTAGGGTTAGGGTTAGGGTGAATGAACACCGCAAGAACAATCCAAGAATAGGGTTAGGGTTAGGGTTAGGGTTAGGGTTAGGGTTAGGGTTAGGGTTAGGGTTAGGGTTAGGGTTAGGGTTAGGGTTAGGATGAATGAACACCACAAGAACAATCCAAGATTAGGGTTAGGGTTAGGGTTCGGGTTAGGGTTAGGGTTAAGGTTAGGGTTAGGGTTAGGGTTAGGGTTAGGGTTAGGGTTAGGGTTGGGTTAGGGTTAGGGTAAGGGTTAGGTTTTGGTTTAGGGTGAATGAACACCGCAAGAACAATCCAAGCTTAGGGGTAGGGTTAGGGTTAGGGTTAGGTTTAGGTTTAGGGTTAGGGTTAGGGTTAGGGTTAGGGTTAGGGTTAGGGTTAGGGTTAGGGTTAGGGTTAGGGTTAGGGTTAGGGTTAGGTTTAGGATGAATGAACACCGCAAGAACAATCCAAGATTAGGGTTAGGGTTAGGGTTAGGGTTAGGGTTAGGGTTAGGGTTAGGGTTAGGGTTAGGGTTAGGGTTAGGGTGAATGAACACCGCAAGAACAATCCAAGATTAGGGTTAGGGTTAGGGTTAGGGTTAGGGTTAGGGTTAGGGTTAGGGTTAGGGTTAGCGTGAATGGACACCGCAAGAACAATCCAAGAATAGGGTTAGGGTTATGGTTAGGGTTAGGGTTAGGGTTAGGGTTAGGGTTAGGGTTAGGGTTAGGATGAATGAACACCACAAGAACAATCCAAGATTAGGGTTAGGGTGAGGGTTAGGGGTTAGGGTTAGGGTTAGGATGAATGAACACCGCAAGAACAATCCAAGATAAGGGTTAGTGTTAGTGTTAGGGTTAGGGTTAGGGTTAGGGTTAGGGTTAGGGTTAGGGTTAGGGTTAGGGTTAGGGTTAGGGTTAGGGTTAGGATTAGGGTTAGGGTTAGGTTTAGGATGAATGAATACCGCAAGAACAATCCTAGATTAGGGTTAGGGTTAGGGTTAGGGTTAGGGTTAAGGTTAGGATGAATGAACACTACAAGAACAATCCAAGATTAGGGTTAGGGTTAGGGTTAGGGTTAGGGTTAGGGTTAGGGTTAGGGTTAGGGTTAGGGTTAGGGTTAGGGTTAGGGTGAATGAACACCGCAAGAACAATCCTAGAATAGGGTTAGGGTTAGGGTTAGGGTTAGGGTTAGGGTTAGGGTTAGGGTTAGGGTTAGGGTTAGCGTGAATGGACACCGCAAGAACAATCCAAGAATAGGGTTAGGGTTATGGTTAGGGTTAGGGTTAGGGTTAGGGTTAGGGTTAGGGTTAGGGTTAGGATGAATGAACACCACAAGAACAATCCAAGATTAGGGTTAGGGTGAGGGTTAGGGGTTAGGGTTAGGGTTAGGATGAATGAACACCGCAAGAACAATCCAAGTTAAGGGTTAGTGTTAGGGTTAGGGTTAGGGTTAGGGTTAGGGTTAGGGTTAGGGTTAGGGTTAGGTTTAGGATGAATGAATACCGCAAGAACAATCCTAGATTAGGGTTAGGGTTAGGGTTAGGGTTAAGGTTAGGATGAATGAACACTACAAGAACAATCCAAGATTAGGGTTAGGGTTAGGGTTAGGGTTAGGGTTAGGGTTAGGGTTAGGGTTAGGGTTAGGGTTAGGGTGAATGAACACCGCAAGAACAATCCTAGAATAGGGTTAGGGTTAGGGTTAGGGTTAGGGTTAGGGTTAGGGTTAGGGTTAGGGTTAGGGTTAGGGTTAGGGTTAGGGTTAGAGTGAATGAACACCGGAAGAACAATCCAAGAATAGGGTTAGGGTTAGGGTTAGGGTTAGGGTTAGGGTTAGGGTTAGGGTTAGGGTTAGGGTTAGGGTTAGGGTTAGGGTTAGGGTTAGGGTTAGGGTTAGGTTTAGGATGAATTAACACTACAAGAACAATCCAAGATTAGGGTTAGGGTTACGGTTAGGGTTAGGATGAATGAACACTACAAGAACAATCC
>NW_028113073.1:67500-80000 GCF_964234715.1 Podarcis melisellensis | reverse complement strand
GGGTTAGGGTTAGGGTTAGGTTTAGGATGAATGAACACCGCAAGAACAATCCTAGATTAGGGTTAGGGTTAGGGTTAGGGTTAGGATGAATGAACACTACAAGAACAATCCAAGATTAGGGTTAGGGTTAGGGTTAGGGTTAGGGTTAGGGTTAGGGTTAGGGTTAGGGTTAGGGTTAGGGTTAGGGTGAATGAACACTAAAAGAACAATCCAAGATTAGGGTTAGGGTTAGGGTTAGGGTTAGGGTTAGGGTTAGGATGAATGAACACCGCAAGAACAATCCAAGATTAGGGTTAGGGTTAGGGTTAGGGTTAGGGTTAGGGTTAGGGTGAATGAAGACCGCAAGAACAATCCAAGAATAGGGTTAGGGTTAGGGTTAGGGTTAGGGTTAGGGTTAGGGTTAGGGTTAAGGTTAGGGTTAGGGTTAGGGTTAGGGTTAGGGTTAGAGTGAATGAACACCGGAAGAACAATCCAAGAATAGGGTTAGGGTTAGGGTTAGGGTTAGGGTTAGGGTTAGGGTTAGGGTTAGGGTTAGGGTTAGGTTTAGGATGAATGAACACCGCAAGAACAATCCAAGATTAGGGTTAGGGTTAGGGTTAGGGTTAGGGTTAGGGTTAGGGTTAGGGTTAGGGTTAGGGTTAGGGTTAGGATGAATGAACACTACAAGAACAATCCAAGATTAGGGTTAGGGTTAGGGTTAGGGTTAGGGTTAGGGTTAGGGTTAGGGTTAGGGTTAGGGTTAGGGTTAGGGTTAGGATGAATGAACACCGCAAGAACAATCCAAGATTAGGGTTAGGGTTAGGGTTAGGGTTAGGGTTAGGGTGAATGAAGACCGCAAGAACAATCCAAGAATAGGGTTAGGGTTAGGGTTAGGGTTAGGGTTAGGGTTAGGGTTAGGGTTAGGGTTAGGGTTAGGGTTAGGGTTAGGATGAATGAACACCACAAGAACAATCCAAGATTAGGGTTAGGGTTAGGGTTAGGGTTAGGGTGAATGAACAACGCAAGAACAATCCAAGATTAGGGTTAGGGTTAGGGTTAGGGTTAGGGTTAGGGTTAGGGTTAGGGTTAGGGTTAGGGTTAGGGTGAATGAACACTGCAAGAACAATCCAAGATTAGGGTTAGGGTTAGGGTTAGGGTTAGGGTTAGGGTTAGGGTTAAGGTTAGGGTTAGGGTTAGGGTTAGGGTTAGTTTTAGGGTTAGGGTTAGGGTTAGGGTTAGGGTTAGGGTTAGGGTTAGGGTTAGCGTTAGGGTTAGGGTTAGGGTTAGGGTTAGGGTTAGGGTTAGGGTTAGGGTTAGGGTTAGGATGAATGAACACCGCAAGAACAATCCAAGATTAGGGTTAGGGTTAGGGTTAGGGTTAGGGTTAGGGTTAGGGTTAGGGTTAGGGTTAGGGTGAATGAACACCGCAAGAACAATCCAAGATTAGGGTTAGGGTTAGGGTTAGGGTTAGGGTTAGGGTTAGGGTTAGGGTTAGGATGAATGAAAACCACAAGAACAATCCAAGATTAGGGTTAGGGTTAGGGTTAGGGTTAGGGTTAGGGTGAATGAACACCGCAAGAACAATCCAAGATTAGGGTTAGGGTTAGGGTTAGGGTTAGGGTTAGGGTTAGGGTTAGGGTTAGGATGAATGAACACCGCAAGAACAATCCAAGATTAGGGTTAGGGTTAGGGTTAGGGTTAGGGTTAGGGTTAGGGTTAGGGTTAGGGTTAGGGTTAGGGTTAGGGTGAATGAACACCGCAAGAACAATCCAAGATTAGGGTTAGGGTTAGGATGAATGAAAACCACAAGAACAATCCAAGATTAGGGTTAGGGTTAGGGTTAGGGTTAGGGTTAGGGTTAGGGTTAGGGTTAGGGTTAGGGTTAGGGTGAATGAACACCGCAAGAACAATCCAAGAATAGGGTTAGGGTTAGGGTTAGGGTTAGGGTTAGGGTTAGGGTTAGGGTTAGGGTTAGGGTTAGGGTTAGGGTTAGGATGAATGAACACCACAAGAACAATCCAAGATTAGGGTTAGGGTGAGGGTGAGCGTTAGGGTTAGGGTTAGGGTTAGGGTGAATGAACACCGCAAGAACAATCGAAGAATAGGGTTAGGGTTAGGGTTAGGGTTAGGGTTAGGGTTAGGGTTAGGGTTAGGGTTAGGGTTAGGGTTGTGATGGTTCAGAATTTATCTGGTTAAATTCCCCTGGTGTGTGTCACCTGCTAACGTCAGCTTACAGAAGCTGGGCGGAGACAGAAGCTTTTAGAAGCTAAGAAGGAGGAGTTTTTCCCTGTACTTTCACTTCCCTCTGTGTATCTGTGAGGGAGACATGGCTGAAAGAAGCCCTGGACTTTGTTTGCTGTAATGTTTTAATAAAGAGCTGTAAATAGACGGAGCTGTCTATGTGTGCTTACAAGAAGCAAGACTGCTTTACACCCTGTGTTCAACTCTGCTAAAAAAAAGCCGTGACTGAAAGGAGAGACAGCAGGAGTTATTGCGCAGCCAGAGAGGAAGCCTGCCGGACCGCTGTAGGTGATTGATGCGGATCGTAAAGCTGTCTGACGTCGCGGCTCTATCGATAAGGCAAGATCGATAGATATCTCCACAGGTTATGGAGTGTCAGAAAACGCTCGTAAAGCAGTCGGTGTGAGCCTCAGGAATGCTTTGAAGTCAGCGGTCTGCGGCTGAGGAGCGGAACGGGAGCTGACTGGGTGCCGGAGAGCAGATGATTAATTGCCTGCTTCCGAGAGGCAGTGAGAGCTTCTGATACACAGAGAGCTGGAGCTGAAAAAGCAGCTAAAAGCTGGGAGCTGAGACGCAGCTGAAAAATCGCTTCTCCAAAGACAGGTGCTGGAGGCTACTGCTACGTGAGTAAGCTGGGGCACTGGGGGGAGAAGATGGCGCAGTTCCAGAAGCATGGTTTTGAGCTTAAGCTACCATGTGAAAAGCTGACGCGCGAAGGCTGGTGGACGTGGAGTCTCCACGTAGAACTGTTATTGGTCGGAGAAAGCCTTTGGGAGGCAGTCCAGCCACTACAGAAAGCGGCTGGAGCAGCAACACAGCTGAGGGAAGCTGTGGGCCCCCAGAGGGGGCAGAAGGGACTATTGCTGGCAGCTGTACTAGTGCTGCACCGTGCTTGTGTGATGGGCTGAGTCCTGGAGACGCTGGACTGGCAGGCCCTGTTCCCGATGTCTTGGCCTCTAGGAGCGCTAGTGAGCAGATCGGGGGGGCGAAGAGTTCCAAAGGCAAGTTTAAAGAGCTTTCGCTTTGTGCTGAAGCAGAGAGGAGCTTCAGGGGGGGCCAAGCTGGTGGAAGGCGTCGTTCCAGAAGGAGGAAGGCCAGGCCAGCTGGGAGGAGCCCCGGGCAGTGTTTTTCCACTGGAGTTCAACGTCGGCGTGGCAGTTGCCCCCACCGGAGCAGAGAGCCGATGCAGGATGTTTGCAAGGATTTTTCCCATGGGAATCAGGGAGGTTTCCATGGCAACAGGCCTGGGAAGACAGGCAGGCGTGGAGCTGAGCCAGGTGGTCGTGGTAAACAACAGGAAGAGTCTTATCAGGTTTCTGCGAATATGGCAGTGTTTGAAGACGGCGGAGTGGAAAATTTCCAGCTCAGCCTTGTAATTGACTCTGCAGCTAACCGCAACATGGTTCCAGAGACCCCTGCAGTCGAGAGGTGGAATTGCACAGCAGTTCCGAAGGGGCAAACTATTAAGTTCGCGAATGGACAGAAAACTAGAGTTCTCAAATGTACTAATGTCTATCTTTCTGTTTTACAGGAGACGGTGGATTTTTGTATTGTTCCAGAGATTCATCACTGTTTGTTATCTGTGCCTTATTTGTTAAATAAGGGGTTCAAAGTTTGTTTTGAAAATGATGTCTGCACAATCTCCAGAGAGGGGAGGTTACTGGCCAAAGTGCGGAAGGGACAGAATGATCTTTTCATTCTTAAAACGTCTCTTGGGGGTGAGGGGAAGGTTGAGAAAGCACAAGCGTTGCGTGCTACAGTTCCCAACCAGCGTGCTACAATTCCCGCTCATAATGTTACATGTGCATGCGTATGGCATCAGAGAACAATTCATGGGTCGGTAGAGGACTTGCAGACTCTGCCCGAGGTTGCCACGGGGTGTAGGATTCAAAATTGTGGAAGTGCCATTGATTGTGACACTTGCAAGCAGGCAAAGGTGAGAGGGTGCAGTTACCCAAAGGTGGAACGTGTGGCCACTAAACCTTTTGAGTTGGTACACATAGATTTGGCCGGTCCTGTCAAGGAACCAAGTCTAGGGGGGGCCAGGTTTCTCCTAACTTTTTTGGATAATTTCTCGCAGAGTTCCTGGGCTCACGGTCTCAAATCCAGGGAGGATGCAGCACAGCTGATCAAGAGCTGGATTGAGGGGGTGGAACAGAGGTTCTCCACCAGGGTTCAAGAGATCATCAGTGACAGAAATGCTAAGTACACTGGTTCTGCGTTGCAGAAGTTCTTGCAGAAGAGAGGGATACGTCACACAGTTACTTCACCCCAGCTAGGGGGCGTGGCAGAGCTGAGGAGTGAGGCTCTGGTTAAGGCTGCACAGGTGATGCTGAAAGAAGCCAGGTTGCCTCCTGAGTTTTGGCTGGAGGCTACTAGGGCTGTGTCATTCACCTGGAATCGGGTCTACAACTCACTGGTAGGCGACACACCGTTCTCTTTGTTAAATGGCCGCAAACCCCAGGTTCACTTTCTGCGGACGTTTGGGACTCCTGCGCTTGTCGCTTTGCCTAAGGCTTTGCAAGGGCCAGATGGAGCCAAAGTCCAGAAAATGATCTTCTGTGGGTATGAGCCAGATGCCCGTGCATGGCGTTTTGCTTACCCATCAGGTGATCAGAGTAAGGTGCTGATCAGTAAACACGCTGAGTTCTTAGAGGAGGAGGTAAAGTCAAAGACTCCTGTCAGGCGTGATGTTCTCTCAGATTGTCTCTCTGACCCAGAAGACAGTTCTGATGAGGCGGAAGAAGAGGCTGAGGCTGCTGATGACGACCAGGTCACTGACCAGGGTCAGGAGCAGGATAGGGCATCTCCACAAGCTGTTAAGGGACTGCCCAAAAGTGAACCTAGTTCTCCTGTGAGTGTAATGGAGAGGATTCGAAGACGCTTTAAGTCAGAGAGTGAATCCCATGGTGCAGAGGATACACCTGCTGATCAAAGTGAGTCAGAGGAAACACCTGAGTTTGTGCCTAGGAGGTCCAGTCGCACAACAAAAGGTATCCCACCAGAGAGGTATCAGGCCACAGGTGCGTGGGTAAGTTTCGCACAGTGCGATTCTGAGAGCTGTGAGGTGGTTCCACAAATGCCAAACAGGTTTGCCAAGGGAGGGCACAAGGCATTGGGGAAGGGATCGATCTCACAAGGTGTTACTGAAGATGTTGCACAGGTATCACGCAGGGACACAAGGGGGGGTGTGATGGTTCAGAATTTATCTGGTTAAATTCCCCTGGTGTGTGTCACCTGCTAACGTCAGCTTACAGAAGCTGGGCGGAGACAGAAGCTTTTAGAAGCTAAGAAGGAGGAGTTTTTCCCTGTACTTTCACTTCCCTCTGTGTATCTGTGAGGGAGACATGGCTGAAAGAAGCCCTGGACTTTGTTTGCTGTAATGTTTTAATAAAGAGCTGTAAATAGACGGAGCTGTCTATGTGTGCTTACAAGAAGCAAGACTGCTTTACACGCTGTGTTCAACTCTGCTAAAAAAAAGCCGTGACTGAAAGGAGAGACAGCAGGAGTTATTGCGCAGCCAGAGAGGAAGCCTGCCGGACCGCTGTAGGTGATTGATGCGGATCGTAAAGCTGTCTGACGTCGCGGCACTATCGATAAGGCAAGATCGATAGATATCTCCACAAGGGTTAGGGTTAGGGTTAGGGTTAGGGTTAGGGTTAGGGCTAGGGTGAATGAACACCGCAAGAACAATCCAAGAATAGGGTTAGGGTTAGGGTTAGGGTTAGGATGAATGAACACCACAAGAACAATCCAAGATTAGGGTTAGGGTTAGGGTTAGGGTTAGGGTTAGGGTTAGGGTTAGGGTTAGGGTTAGGGTTAGGGTTAGGGTTAGGGTTAGGGTTAGGGTTAGGGTTAGGGTTAGGGTTAGGATGAATGAACACCGCAAGAACAATCCAAGATAAGGGTTAGTGTTAGTGTTAGTGTTAGTGTTAGGGTTAGGGTTAGGGTTAGGGTTAGGGTTAGGGTTAGGGTTAGGGTTAGGGTTAGGGTTAGGTTTAGGATGAATGAACACCGCAAGAACAATCCAAGATTAGGGTTAGGGTTAGGGTTAGGGTTAGGGTTAGGGTTAGGATGAATGAACACCACAAGAACAATCCAAGATTAGGGTTAGGGTGAGGGTGAGGGTTAGGGTTAGGGTGAAGGAACACCGCAAGAACAATCCAAGAATAGGGTTAGGGTTAGGGTTAGGGTTAGGGTTAGGGTTAGGGTTAGGGTTAAGGTTAGGGTTAGGGTTAGGGTGAATGAACACCGCAAGAACAATCCAAGAATAGGGTTAGGGTTAGGGTTAGGGTTAGGGTTAGGATGAATGAACACCACAAGAACACTCCAAGATTAGGGTTAGGGTTAGGGGTAGGGTTAGTGTTAGGGTTAGGGTTGGGGTTGGGGTTAGGGTTAGGGTTAGGGTTAGGGTTAGGGTTAGGGTGAATGAACACCGCAAGAACAATCCAAGAATAGGGTTAGGGTTAGGGTTAGGGTTAGGGTTAGGGTTAGGGTTAGGGTTAGGGTTAGGATTAGGGTTAGGATTAGGGTTAGGGTTAGAGTTAGGGTTAGGGTTAGGGTTAGGGTTAGGGTTAGGGTGAATGAACACCGCAAGAACAATCCAAGAATAGGGTTAGGGTTAGGGTTAGGGTTAGGGTTAGGGTTAGGATGAATGAACACCACAAGAACAATCCAAGATTAGGGTTAGGGTTAGGGTTAGGGTTAGGGTTAGGGTTAGGGTTAGGGTTAGGGTTAGGGTTGGGGTTAAGGTTGGGTTTAGGGTTAGGGTTAGGGTTAGGGTTAGGGTTAGGGTTAGGGTTAGGGTTAGGGTGAATGAACACCGCAAGAACAATCCAAGAATAGGGTTAGGGTTAGGGTTAGGGTTAGGGTTAGGGTTAGGGTTAGGATGAATGAACACCACAAGAACAATCCAAGATTAGGGTTAGGGTGAGGGTTAGGGTTAGGGTTAGGGTTAGGGTTAGGGTGAATGAACACCGCAAGAACAATCCAAGAATAGGGTTAGGGTTAGGGTTAGGGTTAGGGTTAGGGTTAGGGTTAGGGTTAGGATTAGGGTTAGGGTTAGGGTTAGGGTTAGGGTTAGGGTTAGGGTTAGGGTTAGGGTTAGGGCTAGGGTGAATGAACACCGCAAGAACAATCCAAGAATAGGGTTAGGGTTAGGGTTAGGGTTAGGATTAGGGTTAGGATGAATGAACACCACAAGAACAATCCAAGATTAGGGTTAGGGTTAGGGTTAGGGTTAGGGTTAGGGTTAGGGTTAGGGTTAGGGTTAGGGTTAGGGTTAGGGTTAGGGTTAGGGTTAGGGTTAGGGTTAGGGTTAGGGTTAGGGTTAGGATGAATGAACACCGCAAGAACAATCCAAGATAAGTGTTAGTGTTAGTGTTAGTGTTAGTGTTAGTGTTAGTGTTAGTGTTAGGGTTAGGGTTAGGGTTAGGGTTAGGGTTAGGTTTAGGATGAATGAACACCGCAAGAACAATCCAAGATTAGGGTTAGGGTTAGGGTTAGGGTTAGGGTTAGGGTTAGGGTTAGGGTTAGGGTTAGGGCTAGGGTGAATGAACACCGCAAGAACAATCCAAGAATAGGGTTAGGGTTAGGGTTAGGGTTAGGGTTAGGATGAATGAACACCACAAGAACAATCCAAGATTAGGGTTAGGGTTAGGGTTAGGGTTGGGGTTGGGGTTGGGGTTGGGGTTGGGGTTGGGGTTGGGGTTGGGGTTGGGGTTGGGGTTGGGGTTGGGGTTGGGGTTGGGGTTAGGGTTAGGGTTAGGGTTAGGGTTAGGGTTAGGGTTAGGGTTAGGGTTAGGGTTAGGGTTAGGGTTAGGATGAATGAACACCGCAAGAACAATCCAAGATAAGGGTTAGTGTTAGTGTTAGTGTTAGTGTTAGGGTTAGGGTTAGGGTTAGGGTTAGGGTTAGGGTTAGGGTTAGGGTTAGGTTTAGGATGAATGAACACCGCAAGAACAATCCAAGATTAGGGTTAGGGTTAGGGTTAGGGTTAGGGTTAGGGTTAGGGTTAGGGTTAGGGTTAGGGTTAGCATGAATGAACACCACAAGAACAATCCAAGATTAGGGTTAGGGTGAGGGTTAGGGTTAGGGTGAAGGAACACCGCAAGAACAATCCAAGAATAGGGTTAGGGTTAGGGTTAGGGTTAGGGTTAGGGTTAAGGTTAGGGTTAGGGTTAGGGTGAATGAACACCGCAAGAACAATCCAAGAATAGGGTTAGGGTTAGGGTTAGGGTTAGGGTTAGGATGAATGAACACCACAAGAACACTCCAAGATTAGGGTTAGGGTTAGGGGTAGGGTTAGGGTTAGGGTTAGGGTTGGGGTTGGGGTTAGGGTTAGGGTTAGGGTTAGGGTTAGGGTTAGGGTTAGGGTGAATGAACACCGCAAGAACAATCCAAGAATAGGGTTAGGGTTAGGGTTAGGGTTAGGGTTAGGGTTAGGGTTAGGGTTAGGATTAGGGTTAGGGTTAGAGTTAGGGTTAGGGTTAGGGTTAGGGTTAGGGTGAATGAACACCGCAAGAACAATCCAAGATTAGGGTTAGGGTTAGGGTTAGGGTTAGGGGTAGGGTTAGGGTTAGGGTTAGGGTTAGGGTTAGGGTTAGGGTTAGGGTTGGGGTTAAGGTTGGGTTTAGGGTTAGGGTTAGGGTTAGGGTTAGGGTTAGGGTTAGGGTGAATGAACACCGCAAGAACAATCCAAGAATAGGGTTAGGGTTAGGGTTAGGGTTAGGGTTAGGGTTAGGGTTAGGGTTAGGGTTAGGGTTAGGATGAATGAACACCACAAGAACAATCCAAGATTAGGGTTAGGGTGAGGGTTAGGGTTAGGGTTAGGGTTAGGGTTAGGGTTAGGGTGAATGAACACCGCAAGAACAATCCAAGAATAGGGTTAGGGTTAGGGTTAGGGTTAGGGTTAGGGTTAGGGTTAGGGTTAGGGTTAGGGTTAGGGTTAGGGTTAGGGTTAGGATTAGGGTTAGGGTTAGGGTTAGGGTTAGGGTTAGAGTTAGGGTTAGGGTTAGGGTTAGGGTGAATGAACACCGCAAGAACAATCCAAGAATAGGGTTAGGGTTAGGGTTAGGGTTAGGGTTAGGGTTAGGGTTAGGGTTAGGGTTAGGGTTAGGGTTAGGGTTAGGGTTAGGGTTAGGGTGAATGAACACCGCAAGAACAATCCAAGAATAGGGTTAGGGTTAGGGTTAGGGTTAGGGTTAGGGTTAGGGTTAGGGTTAGGGTTAGGGTTAGGGTTAGGATTAGGGTTAGGGTTAGGGTTAGGGTTAGGGTTAGGGTTAGGGTTAGGGTTAGGGTTAGGGTTAGCATGAATGAACACCACAAGAACAATCCAAGATTAGGGTTAGGGTGAGGGTTAGGGTTAGGGTGAAGGAACACCGCAAGAACAATCCAAGAATAGGGTTAGGGTTAGGGTTAGGGTTAGGGTTAGGGTTAAGGTTAGGGTTAGGGTTAGGGTGAATGAACACCGCAAGAACAATCCAAGAATAGGGTTAGGGTTAGGGTTAGGGTTAGGGTTAGGATGAATGAACACCACAAGAACACTCCAAGATTAGGGTTAGGGTTAGGGGTAGGGTTAGGGTTAGGGTTAGGGTTGGGGTTGGGGTTAGGGTTAGGGTTAGGGTTAGGGTTAGGGTTAGGGTTAGGGTTAGGGTTAGGGTGAATGAACACCGCAAGAACAATCCAAGAATAGGGTTAGGGTTAGGGTTAGGGTTAGGGTTAGGGTTAGGGTTAGGGTTAGGATTAGGGTTAGGGTTAGGGTTAGAGTTAGGGTTAGGGTTAGGGTTAGGGTTAGGGTGAATGAACACCGCAAGAACAATCCAAGATTAGGGTTAGGGTTAGGGTTAGGGTTAGGGGTAGGGTTAGGGTTAGGGTTAGGGTTAGGGTTAGGGTTAGGGTTAGGGTTAGGGTTGGGGTTAAGGTTGGGTTTAGGGTTAGGGTTAGGGTTAGGGTTAGGGTTAGGGTTAGGGTGAATGAACACCGCAAGAACAATCCAAGAATAGGGTTAGGGTTAGGGTTAGGGTTAGGGTTAGGGTTAGGGTTAGGGTTAGGGTTAGGATGAATGAACACCACAAGAACAATCCAAGATTAGGGTTAGGGTGAGGGTTAGGGTTAGGGTTAGGGTTAGGGTTAGGGTTAGGGTGAATGAACACCGCAAGAACAATCCAAGAATAGGGTTAGGGTTAGGGTTAGGGTTAGGGTTAGGGTTAGGGTTAGGGTTAGGGTTAGGGTTAGGGTTAGGGTTAGGATTAGGGTTAGGGTTAGGGTTAGGGTTAGGGTTAGAGTTAGGGTTAGGGTTAGGGTTAGGGTGAATGAACACCGCAAGAACAATCCAAGAATAGGGTTAGGGTTAGGGTTAGGGTTAGGGTTAGGGTTAGGGTTAGGGTTAGGGTTAGGGTTAGGGTTAGGGTTAGGGTTAGGGTTAGGGTGAATGAACACCGCAAGAACAATCCAAGAATAGGGTTAGGGTTAGGGTTAGGGTTAGGGTTAGGGTTAGGGTTAGGGTTAGGGTGAATGAACACCGCAAGAACAATCCAAGAATAGGGTTAGGGTTAGGGTTAGGGTTAGGATGAATGAACACCGCAAGAACAATCCAAGAATAGGGTTAGGGTTAGGGTTAGGGTTAGGGTTAGGGTTAGGGTTAGGGTTAGGGTTAGGGTTAGGGTTAGGGTTAGGGTTAGGGTTAGGATTAGGGTTAGGGTTAGAGTTAGGGTTAGGGTTAGGGTTAGGGTGAATGAACACCGCAAGAACAATCCAAGAATAGGGTTAGGGTTAGGGTTAGGGTTAGGGTTAGGGTTAGGGTTAGGGTTAGGGTTAGGGTTAGGATTAGGGTTAGGGTTAGAGTTAGGGTTAGGGTTAGGGTTAGGGTTAGGGTTAGGGTTAGGGTTAGGGTTAGGGTTAGGGTTAGGATTAGGGTTAGGGTTAGAGTTAGGGTTAGGGTTAGGGTTAGGGTGAATGAACACCGCAAGAACAATCCAAAAATAGGGTTAGGGTTAGGGTTAGGGTTAGGGTTAGGGTTAGGGTTAGGGTTAGGGTTAGGGTTAGGGTTAGGGTTAGGGTTAGGGTTAGGATGAATGAACACCACAAGAACAATCCAAGATTAGGGTTAGGGTTAGGGTTAGGGTTAGGGTTAGGGTTAGGGTTAGGGTTAGGGTTAGGGTTAGGGTTAGGGTTAGGGTTAGGGTTGGGGTTAGGGTTAGGATGAATGAACACCGCAAGAACAATCCAAGATAAGGGTTAGTGTTAGTGTTAGTGTTAGTGTTAGGGTTAGGGTTAGGGTTAGGGTTAGGGTTAGGGTTAGGGTTAGGGTTAGGGTTAGGTTTAGGATGAATGAACACCGCAAGAACAATCCAAGATTAGGGTTAGGGTTAGGGTTAGGGTTAGGGTTAGGGTTAGGGTTAGGGTTAGGGTTAGGATGAATGAACACCACAAGAACAATCCAAGATTAGGGTTAGGGTGAGGGTTAGGGTTAGGGTTAGGGTGAATGAACACCGCAAGAACAATCCAAGAATAGGGTTAGGGTTAGGGTTAGGGTTAGGGTTAGGGTTAGGGTTAGGGTGAATGAACACCGCAAGAACAATCCAAGAATAGGGTTAGGGTTAGGGTTAGGGTTAGGATGAATGAACACCACAAGAACACTCCAAGATTAGGGTTAGGGTTAGGGGTAGGGTTAGGGTTAGGGTTAGGGTTGGGGTTGGGGTTGGGGTTAGGGTTAGGGTTAGGGTTAGGGTTAGGGTTAGGGTTAGGGTGAATGAACACCGCAAGAACAATCCAAGAATAGGGTTAGGGTTAGGGTTAGGGTTAGGGTTAGGGTTAGGGTTAGGGTTAGGGTTAGGGTTAGGATTAGGGTTAGGGTTAGAGTTAGGGTTAGGGTTAGGGTGAATGAACACCGCAAGAACAATCCAAGAATAGGGTTAGGGTTAGGGTTAGGGTTAGGGTTAGGGTTAGGGTTAGGGTTAGGATGAATGAACACCACAAGAACAATCCAAGATTAGGGTTAGGGTTAGGGTTAGGGTTAGGGTTAGGGTTAGGGTTAGGGTTAGGGTTAGGGTTAGGGTTAGGGTTAGGGTTAGGGTTAGGGTTAGGGTTGGGGTTAAGGTTGGGTTTAGGGTTAGGGTTAGGGTTAGGGTTAGGGTTAGGGTTAGGGTGAATGAACACCGCAAGAACAATCCAAGAATAGGGTTAGGGTTAGGGTTAGGGTTAGGGTTAGGGTTAGGGTTAGGGTTAGGGTTAGGGTTAGGATGAATGAACACCACAAGAACAATCCAAGATTAGGGTTA
>NW_028113073.1:55000-60000 GCF_964234715.1 Podarcis melisellensis | reverse complement strand
GTCTGCTGGGTGGACGCATTCACCGCGTTGTTATAAGCGAACTCCGCCAATGCTAGGTGGTCGACCCAGTCGTCCTGCTGGTAGCTGCAGTAACACCGGAGGTACTGTTCCAGTACCGCGTTCGCCCGTTCTGTCTGGCCATCAGTCTGTGGGTGGTAAGCAGATGAGAGACAGACCTCTGTTCCGAGGGCCTGGTGCAAAGCACGCCAAAACCGGGACGTGAACTGAACGCCGCGGTCGGATACTACACGCTCAGGTAGGCCATGCAGGCGGAAGACATGCTGAAGGTACAGCTGCGCGGTTTCCTTAGCTGAGGGTATGGATGGGCAGGGGGCACAGTGCACCATCTTCGTGAAGTGGTCGGAGAAAACTAGAAGGCAGGTGCAGCCACGAGACGGGGGTAACTCCACTATAAAGTCTAGAGAAACTGTGTGCCAAGGACGTGGTGGAACCGGCAACGGCCGAAGAAGGCCGGGGGGTCGCCCGGTAGGCCCCTTGGCCCGCCTGCAGACGTCACAACCAGCGACGTAGCGAGCCACGTCAGCCTTCAAGCGGGGCCACCAAAACTCACGGCTTACCAGATGGGTGGTCCGATACCGCCCAAAGTGCCCCGCCGCTGGAGCGTCATGGGTCATCCGGAGAACCTCAGCCCGCAGCGGCCCTGGTGGGATGTACAGGCGCCCGTGGTGCAGCAGAAGACCCTGATGCGAAACCAGCCCTGGATACTGAGGGCATGATCCTTCGGCCAGTTCCCGGAGTCGTTCCTGGGCCCAAGCGTCGACCCGTTGCTGTTCCCGCACCCGAGCCTGCAGTGGCTCAACCTCCTGGGTGGCCAGGAATGCAGCTGGTGGTAGGATCGTGGTGGGTGCTGCTTGCTGAACCGTGTCTGCGTTGTCTTCAGGTTTCCGGGACAGGGCATCCGCCTTCTGGTTTTGGGAGCTAGGGATGTAGCGGATCCGGAACTGGAACCGGGAAAAGAACAACGCCCACCGGATCTGCCTTTGGTTCAGCTTGCGGGTGGTCTGGAGGTATTCCAGGTTCCGGTGGTCGGTTCTCACCTCCACCGGGTGTCTTGCTCCTTCAAGATGGTGGCGCCAAACCTCAAAGGCCACCTTGATGGCCAGCAGTTCCCGCTCCCACACGGTATAGTTACGCTCCGCTGGAAGGAGCTGGCGGGAATAGAAGGCGCAGGGTAAGAGTGGCGCTTCCGGTTCGTGCTGCTGAGACAAGACGGCACCGAGAGCCGTACTGGAGGCGTCAGTCTCTACCACAAAGGGTCGAGAAGGATCCGGATGCTGCAAGATTGGCGCTCTCTGGAAACAGGCCTTCAACCCTTGAAATGCCTCCTCCGCCTCCTTGTCCCAGGAAAACGGCGTCTTGGGGCGCAGAAGCCGGGTCAACGGGGTGGTGCGGTGAGCATAATCCGCAATGAAGGTCCGGTAATAGTTGGCGAACCCCAGGAAACGCTGTAGGTCCTTGCGGTTCCGAGGTGCCGCCCATTCTCGAACCGCTGCCACCTTCCCAGGATCCATCTGCACCCCACCTGGTGAGAGTCGATGACCCAGGAAGTCCACTGACTGCTGATGGAACTCGCACTTGCTGAGCTTTGCATACAGACGATGCTCGCGCAAGCGCTGCAGCACGGTCCGGACATGGCCCTCGTGGCACGCCGGGTCACGAGAGTAAACCAGAATGTCATCCAAGTACACCACCACGTACTTGTCTAGCAAGTCCTGAAATACATGGTTGATGTACCGTTGAAACACAGCAGGCGCGTTGCACAAACCAAAGGGCATAACCAGGTATTCAAACTGTCCGTACCGGGTCCCGAATGCTGTCTTCCACTCATCCCCGGCGCGGATCCGAATCAAATTGTAGGCTCCCCGGAGGTCTAGCTTGGTGAACACCTGCGCCCCTTGCACCCGCTCCAGTAACTCCGAAATAAGGGGCAAGGGGTACCGGTCCGGGATGGTAATCTTGTTCAGGGCCCGGTAATCATGGCAAAGGCGGAGCTCCCCACATTTCTTTTTAACAAAGAGCACTGGCGCAGCAGTGGGCGAGGTAGAAGGTCTAATGAACCCTCGCTCCAGGTTCTTGCGCAAGAAGTCCTGCAAAGCCTCGCGCTCTGGCTCTGTTAACGAGTATAAGCGACTCACCGGTAGAGGCGCTCCGGGCTGGAGGTCTATGCCGCAGTCAAAGGACCGATGCGGCGGCAGCTGGTCTGCCCCCCGTTCCTCGAACACGTCGTGATAGTCCCGGTACTCCGCGGGGAGCGTTGCAGCAGCCTCCTCAGTGGGCGCAGCTGCTAGCATCTCAGTCTCAGCAGACGAACTGGGGTCTGGGAAGTGTACAGTCCGTTTGACCCAATCAATCTGCACATTGTGATCCTCTAGCCAGTCCATCCCAAGCACCAGGGGGAACCGGGGCATGGAGGCAATATCCAGAGTTCGCATCTCACGGTGCTGCTGGAGGCACAGGACCAGGGGCTGGGTCTCTCGAGTGACGGCGCCCGAACGCAGTGGCCGTCCGTCGATTGCCTCCACCTGTACCGGTTCTGGCTTGTTCCGAAGTGGCACCCGATGCTGGGCAGCAAAAGCAGCGTCCATATAAGAGCGGGTTGCCCCTGAATCCACCAGGGCATGGGTAAGAATCCATGGCCCTCCTGGAGGGTATAGATGTACCGGAACCATAAGGTGTTGTAATTCGATTGGTGCGGTCCCATTCTGTGCTGTTTGGGACCCCAGGGAGCCAGGGCCATCAGCTACTGGGGTTGGCGGTTTCTCAGGACAGGATCGTGCATAGTGTCCGCTTCCGCCACAATAGAGACATAGATTCCCCTCCCGACGCCGCGACTTCTCTGCGGGGGAGAGGCGTGGCCGCACTGCCCCAAGCTGCATGGGTTCCTCCAATGACTCAGCTGGGCCTGTGGGGCTGCTGGTGGACCCCGGGGCCGAGAACTGGAGGTGCCGGCGGCCCCGAGCCTGACGCCGGTCCTCTAGCCGATCGTCTATCTGTAGACTCCGCTGAATAAGAGCGTCTAGCGTGGTGGGGCGTTCCATTGTGGCCAGCTGGTCCAGTATCTCATCTGAAAGCCCCTCGAGATACTGGTCCCGAAGAGCAGAGTCGTTCCAGGTCAAGTCCTGTGCCAGCAGCCGGAATTCTGTGGTGTATGCGGCCACCTTGGACTTGCCCTGTCTCAACCGCCGAATCGCCCGGTTGGCTTGACTCCCCTTCAAAGGGTTGCCGAACGCGGCCTCCAACAGATTGCAAAACCCCCCGTAGTCTGCCAGCAAGGGGGAGTCTTGCCTGAGCAGCGGCAACGCCCACTTGGCCGCCTGGTCCTTTAACAAACTAATCAAAAAATGCACCTTGGTGCGGTCGTCGGGGAAGTTCCGGGCGCGCCCCTGAATATACAGCTTGGCCTGGGCAAGGAACATGGGAAAGCTGGCCGGAGCCCCATCAAACTTCTCAGGCAAGGCCACTGGGTACTTGCCAGAAGCCGGGGCGTCAGCCCCAGGAGCCGGTAGGGCGTCCAAACGCTGCTGTAGTGCCGCAACCACGTTACTGAGCTGCTGCACGGTGTGCGTCAAGGCCTGGTTCTCCTGGGCTATTGCCAACAATGTAGCCGCTTGGTCAGCCATGGCCTCTGAATCTTCCCGAACGCACCCCAACAAAGAGGGAGTGCGGGTGTGGCGGGAGCAAACTGTGCTGGTCCCAGGGGGGATGAGGTATTATTACCGTAGGCCAAGATCAACAGGGAGCCGGGCAGGTCAGCAGGAACGGAGGTAGGGCAGAAGCAGGAGTCCAGGTGGGGAAGCAGGAACACTGGTAAGGCAGAAGCAGGAATCCAGGCGGGGAAGCAGGAACACTGGTAAGGCAGAAGCAGGAATCCAGGCGGGGAAGCAGGAACACTGGTAAGGCAGAAGCAGGAATCCAGGCGGGGAAGCAGGAACACTGGTAAGGCAGAAGCAGGAATCCAGGCGAGGAATAGGCACACTGGGAGTGCCAAACAAGGACTGGGTAAAGCAGATACTTCACAACGACGTTGCTCCCGCAACCTGAGACCGGTCTGCCTGACCTTTATCTTCTTCTAAGGCCGGGGGCGGTCCTGGCCCCCAGAAGCCCCGCCTCTCTTGGCCTTAAGGCGAGCACTCCTCCTGGGAGACACCAGTTCCCTTCGCCTCTCTGCCCTAAGCCTCTGCAGATCAGGAGAGGCCGAAGGGTTACTGGGTCCTGGAGGAGGCTCACCTGTAGCCACTGAGTCTTCCAGCACCTCTGGGGCCTGAATGATTTCACCTGGTGCCTGCTCTTGAGTTTCCTCAGCAACTAGGCCTTGCCCCAGTTCAGCCGGCCCTGGAGGCGGGGACTCCTGTGCCGGCTGGGGTTCCTCCGGATCGCTCTCAGACTCGGTATCCCAGGCCATCACACCAAGATTAGGGTTAGGGTTAGGGTTAGGGTTAGGGTTAGGGTTAGGGTTAGGGTTGGGGTTAGGGTTAGGGTTAGGGTTAGGGTTAGGGTTAGGGTTAGGGTTAGGGTGAATGAACACCGCAAGAACAATCCAAGAATAGGGTTAGGGTTAGGGTTAGGGTTAGGGTTAGGGTTAGGGTTAGGGTTAGGGTTAGGATTAGGATTAGGGTTAGGGTTAGGGTTAGGGTTAGGGTTAGGATTAGGATTAGGCTTAGGGTTAGAGTTAGGGTTAGGGTTAGGGTTAGGGTTAGGGTGAATGAACACCGCAAGAACAATCCAAGAATAGGGTTAGGGTTAGGGTTAGGGTTAGGGTTAGGGTTAGGGTTAGGATGAATGAACACCACAAGAACAATCCAAGATTAGGGTTAGGGTTAGGGTTAGGGTTAGGGTTAGTGTTAGGGTTAGGGTTAGGGTTAGGGTTAGGGTTAGGGTTGGGGTTAAGTTTGGGTTTAGGGTTAGGGTTAGGGTTAGGGTTAGGGTTAGGATGAATGAACACCGCAAGAACAATCCAAGATAAGGGTTAGTGTTTGTGT
>NW_028113074.1:270000-272393 GCF_964234715.1 Podarcis melisellensis | reverse complement strand
AGAACAATCCAAGATTAGGATTAGGGTTAGGGTTAGGGTTAGGGTTAGGGTTAGGATGAATGAACACTACAAGAACAATCCAAGATTAGGGTTAGGGTTAGGGTTAGGGTTAGGGTGAATGAACACCGCAAGAACAATCCAAGATTAGGGTTAGGGTTAGGGTTAGGGTTGGGGTTAGGGTTGGGTTTAGGGTTAGGGTTAGGGTTAGGGTTAGGGTTAGGGTTAGGGTTAGGGTTAGGGTTAGGGTTAGGGTTAGGGTTAGGGTTAAGGTTAGGATGAATGAACACCACAAGAACAATCCAAGATTAGGGTTAGGGTTAGGGTTAGGGTTGGGGTTAGGGTTGGGGTTAGGGTTAGGGTTAGGGTTAGGGTTAGGGTTAGGTTTAGGATGAATGAACACCGCAAGAACAATCCAAGATTAGGGTTAGGGTTAGGGTTAGGGTTAGGGTTAGGATGAATGAACACTACAAGAACAATCCAAGATTAGGGTTAGGGTTAGGGTTAGGGTTAGGGTTAGGGTTAGGGTTAGGGTTAGGGTTAGGGTTAGGGTTAGGGTTAGGGTTGGGTTAGGGTTAGGGTTAGGGTTAGGGTGAATGAACACCGCAAGAACAATCCAAGATTAGGATTAGGGTTAGGGTTAGGGTTAGGGTTAGGATGAATGAACACTACAAGAACAATCCAAGATTAGGGTTAGGGTTAGGGTTAGGGTTAGGGTTAGGGTTAGGGTTAGGGTTAGGGTTAGGGTTAGGGTTAGGGTTAGGGTTAGGGTTAGGGTTAGGATGAATGAACACCGCAAGAACAATCCAAGATAAGGGTTAGTGTTAGTGTTAGTGTTAGTGTTAGTGTTAGTGTTAGGGTTAGGGTTAGGGTTAGGGTTAGGGTTAGGGTTAGGGTTAGGGTTAGGTTTAGGATGAATGAACACCGCAAGAACAATCCAAGATTAGGGTTAGGGTTAGGGTTAGGGTTAGGGTTAGGGTTAGGGTTAGGGTTAGGATGAATGAACACCACAAGAACAATCCAAGATTAGGGTTAGGGTTAGGGTTAGGGTTAGGGTTAGGGTTAGGGTTAGGGTTAGGGTTAGGGTTAGGGTTAGGGTTAGGGTTAGGGTGAATGAACATCGCAAGAACAATCCAAGAATAGGGTTAGGGTTAGGGTTAGGGTTAGGGTTAGGGTTAGGGTTAGGGTTAGGGTTAGGGTTAGGGTTAGGGTTAGGGTTAGTGTTAGGATGAATGAACACCACAAGAACAATCCAAGATTAGGGTTAGGGTTAGGGTTAGGGTTGGGGTTAGGGTTGGGGTTAGGGTTAGGGTTAGGGTTAGGGTTAGGGTTAGGGTTAGGGTTAGGGTTAGGGTTAGGGTTAGGGTTAGGTTTAGGATGAATGAACACCGCAAGAACAATCCAAGATTAGGGTTAGGGTTAGGGTTAGGGTTAGGGTTAGGGTTAGGGTTAGGGTTAGGGTTAGGGTTAGGGTTGGGTTAGGGTTAGGGTTAGGGTTAGAGTTAGGGTCAGGTTTAGGATGAATGAACACCGCAAGAACAATCCAAGAATAGGGTAAGGGTTAGGGTTAGGGTTAGGGTTAGGGTTAGGGTTAGGGTTAGGGTTAGGGTTAGGGTTAGGGTTAGGGTTAGGGTTAGGGTTAGGGTTAGAGTTAGGGTCAGGTTTAGGATGAATGAACACCGCAAGAACAATCCAAGATTAGGGTTAGGGTTAGGGTTAGGGTTAGGGTTAGGATGAATGAACACTACAAGAACAATCCAAGATTAGGGTTAGGGTTAGGGTTAGGGTTAGGGTTAGGGTTAGGGTTAGGGTTAGGGTGAATGAACACCGCAAGAACAATCCAAGATTAGGGTTAGGGTTAGGGTTAGGGTTGGGGTTAGGGTTGGGTTTAGGGTTAGGGTTAGGGTTAGGGTTAGGGTTAGGGTTAGGGTTAGGGTTAGGGTTAGGGTTAGGGTTAAGGTTAGGATGAATGAACACCACAAGAACAATCCAAGATTAGGGTTAGGGTTAGGGTTAGGGTTGGGGTTAGGGTTGGGGTTAGGGTTAGGGTTAGGGTTAGGGTTAGGGTTAGGGTTAGGTTTAGGATGAATGAACACCGCAAGAACAATCCAAGATTAGGGTTAGGGTTAGGGTTAGGGTTAGGGTTAGGGTTAGGGTTAGGGTTAGGATGAATGAACACTACAAGAACAATCCAAGATTAGGGTTAGGGTTAGGGTTAGGGTTAGGGTTAGGGTTAGGGTTAGGGTTAGGGTTAGGGTTAGGGTTAGGGTTAGGGTTAGGGTTGGGTTAGGGTTAGGGTTAGGGTTAGGGTTAGGGTTAGGGTGAATGAACACCGCAAGAACAATCCAAGATTAGGGTTAGGGTTAGGGTTAGGGTTAGGGTTAGGATGAATGAAC
>NW_028113074.1:162500-167500 GCF_964234715.1 Podarcis melisellensis | reverse complement strand
GGGTTAGGGTTAGGGTTAGGGTTAGGGTTAGGGTTAGGGTTAGGGTTAGGGTTAGGGTTAGAGTGAATGAACGCCGGAAGAACAATCCAAGAATAGGGTTAGGGTTAGGGTTAGGGTTAGGGTTAGGGTTAGGGTTAGGGTTAGGGTTAGGGTTAGGGTTAGGGTTAGGGTTAGGGTTAGGTTTAGGATGAATGAACACCGCAAGAACAATCCAAGATTAGGGTTAGGGTTAGTGTTAGTGTTAGTGTTAGGGTTAGGGTTAGGGTTAGGGTTAGGGTAAGGGTTAGGGTTAGGGTAAATGAACACCGCAAGAACAATCCAAGATTAGGGTTAGGGTTAGGGTTAGGGTTAGGGTTAGGGTTAGGGTTAGGGTTAGGGTTAGGGTTAGGGTTAGGATGAATGAACACCACAAGAACAATCCAAGATTAGGGGTAGGGTTAGGGTTAGGGTTAGGGTTAGGGTTAGGGTTAGGGTTAGGGTTAGGGTTAGGGTTAGAGTTAGGGTTAGGGTTAGGGTTAGGGTTAGGGTGAATGAACACCGCAAGAACAATCCAAGAATAGGGTTAGGGTTACGGTTAGCGTTAGGGTTAGCGTTAGGGTTAGGGTTAGGGTAAGGGTTAGGGTTAGGGTTAGGGTTAGGGTTAGGGTTAGGGTTAGGATGAATGAACACCACAAGAACAATCCATGATTAGGGTTAGCGTTAGGGTTGGGGTTAGGGTTGGGGTTAGGGTTAGGGTTAGGGTTAGGGTTAGGGTTAGGGTTAGGGTTAGGGTTAGGGTTAGGTTTAGGATGAATGAACACCGTAAGAACAATTCAGGATTAGGGTTAGGGTTAGGGTTAGGGTTAGGGTTAGGGTTAGGGTTAGGGTTAGGGTTAGGGTTAGGGTTAGGGTTAGGGTTAGGGTTAGGGTCAGGATGAATGAACACTACAAGAACAATCCAAGATTAGGGTTAGGGTTAGGGTTAGGGTTAGGGTTAGGGTTAGGGTTAGGGTTAGGGTTAGGGTTAGGGTTAGGGTTAGGGTTAGGGTGAATGAACACCGCAAGAACAATCCAAGAATAGGGATAGGGTTAGGGTTAGGGTTAGGGTTAGGGTTAGGGTTAGGGTTAGGGTTAGGGTTAGGGTTACGGTTAGGGTTGGGTTAGGGTTAGGGTTAGGGTGAATGAACACCACAAGAACAATCCAAGTATAGGGTTAGGGTTAGGGTTAGGGTTAGGGTTAGGGTTAGGGTTAGGGTTAGGGTTAGGGTTAGGGTTAGGGTTAGGGTTAGGGTTAGGGTTAGAGTGAATGAACACCGGAAGAACAATCCAAGAATAGGGTTAGTGTTAGGGTTAGGGTTAGGGTTAGAGTTAGGGTTAGGGTTAGGGTTAGGTTTAGGATGAATGAACACCGCAAGAACAATCCAAGATTAGGGTTAGGGTTAGTGTTAGGGTTAGGGTTAGGGTTAGGGTTAGGGTTAGGGTTAGGGTTAGGGTGAATGAACACCGCAAGAACAATCCAAGATTAGGGTTAGGGTTAGGGTTAGGGTTAGGGTTAGGGTTAGGGTTAGGATGAATGAACACCGCAAGAACAATCCAAGATTAGGGGTAGGGTTAGGGTTAGGGTTAGGGTTAGGGTTAGGGTTAGTTTTAGGGTTAGGGTTAGAGTTAGGGTTAGGGTTAGGGTTAGGGTTAGGGTTAGGGTTAGGATGAATGAACACCGCAAGAACAATCCAAGATAAGGGTTAGTGTTAGGGTTAGGGTTAGGGTTAGGGTTAGGGTTAGGGTTAGGATGAATGAACACCGCAAGAACAATCCAAGATTAGGGTTAGGGTTAGGGTTAGGGTTAGGGTTAGGGTTAGGGTTAGGGTTAGGGTTAGGGTTAGGGTTAGGATGAATGAACACCGCAAGAACAATCCAAGATTAGGGTTAGGGTTAGGGTTAGGGTTAGGGTTAGGGTTAGGGTTAGGGTTAGGGTTAGGGTTAGGGTTAGGGTTAGGGTTAGGGTTAGGGTTAGGGTTAGGATGAATGAACACTACAAGAACAATCCAAGATTAGGGTTAGGGTTAGGGTTAGGGTTAGGGTTAGGGTTAGGGTTAGGGTTAGGGTTAGGGTTAGGATGAATGAACACTACAAGAACAATCCAAGATTAGGGTTAGGGTTAGGGTTAGGGTTAGGGTTAGGGTTAGGGTTAGGGTTAGGGTTAGGGTTAGGGTTAGGGTTAGGTTTAGGATGAATGAACACCGCAAGAACAATCCAAGATTAGGGTTAGGGTTAGGGTTAGGGTTAAGGTTAGGATGAATGAACACTACAAGAACAATCCAAGATTAGGGTTAGGGTTAGGGTTAGGGTAAGGGTTAGGGTTAGGGTTAGGGTTAGGGTTAGGGTTAGCTTTAGGGTTAGGGTTAGGGTTAGGGTTAGGGTTAGGGTTAGGGTTAGGGTTAGGATGAATGAACATCGCAAGAACAATCCAAGATTAGGGTTAGGGTTAGGGTTAGGGTTAGGGTTAGGGTTAGGGTTAGGGTTAGGGTTAGGGTTAGGGTTAGGATGAATGAACACTACAAGAACAATCCAAGATTAGGGTTAGGGTTAGGGTTAGGGTTAGGGTTAGGGTTAGGATGAATGAACACTACAAGAACAATCCAAGATTAGGGTTAGGGTTAGGGTTAGGGTTAGGGTTAGGGTTAGGGTTAGGGTTAGGGTTAGGGTTAGGGTTAGGGTTAGGGTTAGGGTTTGGTTTAGGATGAATGAACACCGCAAGAACAATCCAAGATTAGGGTTAGGGTTAGTGTTAGGGTTTAGGTTAGGATGAATGAACACTACAAGAACAATCCAAGATTAGGGTTAGGGTTAGGGTTAGGGTTAGGGTTAGGGTTAGGGTTAGGGTTAGGGTTAGGGTTAGGGTGAATGAACACCGCAAGAACAATCCAAGATTAGGGTTAGGGTTAGGGTTAGGGTTAGGGTTAGGGTTAGGGTTCGGGTTAGGGTTAGGGTTAGGGTTAGGGTTAGGGTTAGGGTTAGGGTTAGGATGAATGAACACCACAAGAACAATCCAAGATTAGGGTTAGGGTTAGGGTTAGGGTTAGGGTTAGGGTTAGGGTGAATGAACACCGCAAGAACAATCCAAGAATAGGGTCAGGGTTAGGGTTAGGGTTAGGGTTAGGGTTAGGGTTAGGGTTAGGGTTAGGATTAGGGTTGGGGTTAGAGTTAGGGTTAGGGTTAGGGTTAGGATGAATGAACACTACAAGAACAATCCAAGATTAGGGTTAGGGTTAGGGTTAGGGTTAGGGTTAGGGTTAGGGTTAGGGTTAGGGTTAGGGTTAGGGTTAGGGTGAATGAACACCGCAAGAACAATCCAAGAATAGGGTTAGGGTTAGGGTTAGGGTTAGGGTTAGGGTTAGGGTTAGGGTTAGGGTTAGGGTTAGGGTTAGGGTTAGAGTGAATGAACACCGGAAGAACAATCCAAGAATAGGCTTAGGCTTAGGGTTAGGGTTAGGGTTAGGGTTAGGGTTAGGGTTAGAGTTAGGGTTAGGGTTAGGGTTAGGGTTAGGGTTAGGGTTAGGGTTAGAGTTAGGGTTAGGGTTAGGTTTAGGATGAATGAACACTACAAGAACAATCCAAGATTAGGGTTAGGGTTAGTGTTAGCGTTAGGATGAATGAACACTACAAGAACAATCCAAGATTAAGGTTAGGGTTAGGGTTAGGGTTAGGGTTAGGGTTAGGGTTAGGGTTAGGGTTAGGGTTAGGTTTAGGATGAATGAACACCGCAAGAACAATCCAAGATTAGGGTTAGGGTTAGGGTTAGGGTTAGGGTTAGGATGAATGAACACTATAAGAACAATCCAAGATTAGGGTTAGGGTTAGGGTTAGGGTTAGGGTTAGGGTTAGGGTTAGGGTTAGGGTTAGGGTGAATGAACACCGCAAGAACAATCCAAGATTAGGGGTAGGGTTAGGGTTAGGGTTAGGGTTAGGGTTAGTTTTAGGGTTAGGGTTAGAGTTAGGGTTAGGGTTAGGGTTAGGGTTAGGGTTAGGATGAATGAACACCGCAAGAACAATCCAAGATAAGGGTTAGTGTTAGGGTTAGGGTTAGGGTTAGGGTTAGGGTTAGGGTTAGGGTTAGGGTTAGGGTTAGGATGAATGAACACCGCAAGAACAATCCAAGATTAGGGTTAGGGTTAGGGTTAGGGTTAGGGTTAGGGTTAGGGTTAGGGTTAGGGTTAGGGTTAGGGTTAGGGTTAGGGTTAGGGTTAGGGTTAGGATGAATGAACACCGCAAGAACAATCCAAGATTAGGGTTAGGGTTAGGGTTAGGGTTAGGGTTAGGGTTAGGGTTAGGGTTAGGGTTAGGGTTAGGGTTAGGGTTAGGGTTAGGGTTAGGGTTAGGATGAATGAACACTACAAGAACAATCCAAGATTAGGGTTAGGGTTAGGGTTAGGGTTAGGGTTAGGGTTAGGGTTAGGGTTAGGATGAATGAACACTACAAGAACAATCCAAGATTAGGGTTAGGGTTAGGGTTAGGGTTAGGGTTAGGGTTAGGGTTAGGGTTAGGGTTAGGTTTAGGATGAATGAACACCGCAAGAACAATCCAAGATTAGGGTTAGGGTTAGGGTTAGGGTTAAGGTTAGGATGAATGAACACTACAAGAACAATCCAAGATTAGGGTTAGGGTTAGGGTTAGGGTAAGGGTTAGGGTTAGGGTTAGGGTTAGGGTTAGCTTTAGGGTTAGGGTTAGGGTTAGGGTTAGGGTTAGGGTTAGGGTTAGGGTTAGGGTTAGGGTTAGGATGAATGAACATCGCAAGAACAATCCAAGATTAGGGTTAGGGTTAGGGTTAGGGTTAGGGTTAGGGTTAGGGTTAGGGTTAGGGTTAGGGTTAGGGTTAGGGTTAGGGTTAGGATGAATGAACACTACAAGAACAATCCAAGATTAGGGTTAGGGTTAGGGTTAGGGTTAGGGTTAGGGTTAGGGTTAGGGTTAGGATGAATGAACACTACAAGAACAATCCAAGATTAGGGTTAGGGTTAGG
>NW_028113074.1:150000-157500 GCF_964234715.1 Podarcis melisellensis | reverse complement strand
GTGTTAGTGTTAGGGTTAGGGTTAGGGTTAGGGTTAGGGTTAGGGTTAGGGTGAATGAACACCGCAAGAACAATCCAAGATTAGGGTTAGGGTTAGGGTTAGGGTTAGGGTTAGGGTTAGGGTTAGGGTTAGGGTTAGGGTTAGGGTTAGGGTTAGGGTTAGGGTTAGGGTTAGGATGAATGAACACCACAAGAACAATCCAAGATTAGGGGTAGGGTTAGGGTTAGGGTTAGGGTTAGGGTTAGGGTTAGGGTTAGGGTTAGGGTTAGAGTTAGGGTTAGGGTTAGGGTTAGGGTTAGGGTGAATGAACACCGCAAGAACAATCCAAGAATAGGGTTAGGGTTACGGTTAGCGTTAGGGTTAGCGTTAGGGTTAGGGTTAGGGTTAGGGTTAGGGTAAGGGTTAGGGTTAGGGTTAGGGTTAGGGTTAGGGTTAGGGTTAGGGTTAGGATGAATGAACACCACAAGAACAATCCATGATTAGGGTTAGCGTTAGGGTTAGGGTTGGGGTTAGGGTTGGGGTTAGGGTTAGGGTTAGGGTTAGGGTTAGGGTTAGGGTTAGGGTTAGGGTTAGGGTTAGGGTTAGGGTTAGGGTTAGGTTTAGGATGAATGAACACCGTAAGAACAATCCAAGATTAGGGTTAGGGTTAGGGTTAGGGTTAGGGTTAGGGTTAGGGTTAGGGTTAGGGTTAGGGTTAGGGTTAGGGTTAGGGTTAGGGTTAGGGTTAGGATGAATGAACACTACAAGAACAATCCAAGATTAGGGTTAGGGTTAGGGTTAGGGTTAGGGTTAGGGTTAGGGTTAGGGTTAGGGTTAGGGTGAATGAACACCGCAAGAACAATCCAAGAATAGGGATAGGGTTAGGGTTAGGGTTAGGGTTAGGGTTAGGGTTAGGGTTAGGGTTAGGGTTAGGGTTAGGGTTGGGTTAGGGTTAGGGTTAGGGTGAATGAACACCACAAGAACAATCCAAGTATAGGGTTAGGGTTAGGGTTAGGGTTAGGGTTAGGGTTAGGGTTAGGGTTAGGGTTAGGGTTAGGGTTAGGGTTAGGGTTAGGGTTAGGGTTAGTGTTAGGGTTAGGGTTAGGGTTAGGGTTAGGGTTAGAGTGAATGAACACCGGAAGAACAATCCAAGAATAGGGTTAGTGTTAGGGTTAGGGTTAGGGTTAGAGTTAGGGTTAGGGTTAGGGTTAGGTTTAGGATGAATGAACACCGCAAGAACAATCCAAGATTAGGGTTAGGGTTAGTGTTAGGGTTAGGGTTAGGGTTAGGGTTAGGGTTAGGGTGAATGAACACCGCAAGAACAATCCAAGATTAGGGTTAGGGTTAGGGTTAGGGTTAGGGTTAGGGTTAGGGTTAGGATGAATGAACACCGCAAGAACAATCCAAGATTAGGGGTAGGGTTAGGGTTAGGGTTAGGGTTAGGGTTAGGGTTAGGGTTAGGGTTAGGGTTAGGGTTAGGGTTAGAGTTAGGGTTAGGGTTAGGGTTAGGGTTAGGGTTAGGATGAATGAACACCGCAAGAACAATCCAAGATAAGGGTTAGTGTTAGGGTTAGGGTTAGGGTTAGGGTTAGGGTTAGGGTTAGGGTTAGGGTTAGGATGAATGAACACCGCAAGAACAATCCAAGATTAGGGTTAGGGTTAGGGTTAGGGTTAGGGTTAGGGTTAGGGTTAGGGTTAGGGTTAGGGTTAGGATGAATGAACACCGGAAGAACAATCCAAGATTAGGGTTAGGGTTAGGGTTAGGGTTAGGGTTAGGGTTAGGGTTAGGGTTAGGGTTAGGGTTAGGGTTAGGGTTAGGGTTAGCGTTAGGGTTAGGGTTAGGGTTAGGGTTAGGGTTAGGGTTAGGATGAATGAACACTACAAGAACAATCCAAGATTAGGGTTAGGGTTAGGGTTAGGGTTAGGGTTAGGGTTAGGGTTAGGGTTAGGGTTAGGATGAATGAACACTACAAGAACAATCCAAGATTAGGGTTAGGGTTAGGGTTAGGGTTAGGGTTAGGGTTAGGGTTAGGGTTAGGGTTAGGGTTAGGGTTAGGTTTAGGATGAATGAACACCGCAAGAACAATCCAAGATTAGGGTTAGGGTTAGGGTTAGGGTTAAGGTTAGGATGAATGAACACTACAAGAACAATCCAAGATTAGGGTTAGGGTTAGGGTTAGGGTAAGGGTTAGGGTTAGGGTTAGGGTTAGGGTTAGCTTTAGGGTTAGGGTTAGGGTTAGGGTTAGGGTTAGGGTTAGGGTTAGGGTTAGGATGAATGAACATCGCAAGAACAATCCAAGATTAGGGTTAGGGTTAGGGTTAGGGTTAGGGTTAGGGTTAGGGTTAGGGTTAGGGTTAGGGTTAGGGTTAGGGTTAGGGTTAGGATGAATGAACACTACAAGAACAATCCAAGATTAGGGTTAGGGTTAGGGTTAGGGTTAGGGTTAGGGTTAGGGTTAGGGTTAGGGTTAGGGTTAGGGTTAGGATGAATGAACACTACAAGAACAATCCAAGATTAGGGTTAGGGTTAGGGTTAGGGTTAGGGTTAGGGTTAGGGTTAGGGTTAGGGTTAGGGTTAGGGTTAGGGTTAGGGTTTGGTTTAGGATGAATGAACACCGCAAGAACAATCCAAGATTAGGGTTAGGGTTAGGGTTAGGGTTAAGGTTAGGATGAATGAACACTACAAGAACAATCCAAGATTAGGGTTAGGGTTAGGGTTAGGGTTAGGGTTAGGGTTAGGGTTAGGGTTAGGGTTAGGGTTAGGGTTAGGGTTAGGGTTAGGGTTAGGGTTAGGGTTAGGGTTAGGGTGAATGAACACCGCAAGAACAATCCAAGATTAGGGTTAGGGTTAGGGTTAGGGTTAGGGTTAGGGTTAGGGTTAGGGTTAGGGTTAGGGTTAGGGTTAGGGTTAGGGTTAGGATGAATGAACACCACAAGAACAATCCAAGATTAGGGTTAGGGTTAGGGTTAGGGTTAGGGTTAGGGTTAGGGTTAGGGTGAATGAACACCGCAAGAACAATCCAAGAATAGGGTCAGGGTTAGGGTTAGGGTTAGGGTTAGGGTTAGGGTTAGGATTAGGGTTGGGGTTAGAGTTAGGGTTAGGGTTAGGGTTAGGATGAATGAACACTACAAGAACAATCCAAGATTAGGGTTAGGGTTAGGGTTAGGGTTAGGGTTAGGGTTAGGGTTAGGGTTAGGGTTAGGGTTAGGGTTAGGGTTAGGGTTAGGGTTAGGGTGAATGAACACCGCAAGAACAATCCAAGAATAGGGATAGGGTTAGGGTTAGGGTTAGGGTTAGGGTTAGGGTTAGGGTTAGGGTTAGGGTTAGGGTTAGAGTGAATGAACACCGGAAGAACAATCCAAGAATAGGCTTAGGCTTAGGGTTAGGGTTAGGGTTAGGGTTAGGGTTAGAGTTAGGTTTAGGGTTAGGGTTAGGGTTAGGGTTAGGGTTAGGGTTAGAGTTAGGGTTAGGGTTAGGTTTAGGATGAATGAACACCGCAAGAACAATCCAAGATTAGGGTTAGGGTTAGGGTTAGGATGAATGAACACTACAAGAACAATCCAAGATTAGGGTTAGGGTTAGTGTTAGCGTTAGGATGAATGAACACTACAAGAACAATCCAAGATTAGGGTTAGGGTTAGGGTTAGGGTTAGGGTTAGGGTTAGGGTTAGGGTTAGGGTTAGGGTTAGGGTTAGGGTTAGGGTTAGGGTTAGGTTTAGGATGAATGAACACCGCAAGAACAATCCAAGATTAGGGTTAGGGTTAGGGTTAGGGTTAGGGTTAGGATGAATGAACACTATAAGAACAATCCAAGATTAGGGTTAGGGTTAGGGTTAGGGTTAGGGTTAGGGTTAGGGTTAGGGTTAGGGTTAGGGTTAGGGTTAGGGTTAGGGTTAGGGTGAATGAACACCGCAAGAACAATCCAAGAATAGGGATAGTGTTAGGGTTAGGGTTAGGGTTAGGGTTAGGGTTAGGGTTAGGGTTAGGGTTAGGGTTAGGGTTGGGTTAGGGTTAGGGTTAGGGTTAGGGTTAGGGTTAGGGTTAGGGTGAATGAACACCGCAAGAACAATCCAAGATTAGGGTTAGGGTTAGGGTTAGGGTTAGGGTTAGGGTTAGGGTTAGGGTTAGGGTTAGGGTTAGGATGAATGAACACTACAAGAACAATCCAAGATTAGGGTTAGGGTTAGGGTTAGGGTTAGGGTTAGGGTTAGGGTTAGGGTTAGGGTGAATGAACACCGCAAGAACAATCCAAGATTAGGGTTAGGGTTGGGGTTAGGGTTGGGGTTAGGGTTGGGGTTAGGGTTAGGGTTAGGGTTAGGGTAAGGGTTAGGGTTAGGGTTAGGGTTAGGGTTAGGGTTAGGGTTAGGGTTAGGGTTAGGGTTAGGATGAATGAACACCGCAAGAACAATCCAAGATTAGGGTTAGGGTTAGGGTTAGGGTTGGGGTTAGGGTTAGGGTTAGGGTTAGGGTGAATGAACACCGCAAGAACAATCCAAGATTAGGGTTAGGGTTAGGGTTAGGGTTAGGGTTAGGGTTAGGGTTAGGGTTAGGGTTAGTATGAATGAACATCACAAGAACAATCCAAAATTAGGGTTAGGGTTAGGGTGAATGAACAACGCAAGAACAATCCAAGATTAGGGTTAGGGTTAGGGTTAGGGTTAGGGTTAGGGTTAGGGTTAGGGTTAGGGTTAGGGTTAGGGTTAGGGTTAGGGTTGGGTTAGGGTTAGGGTGAATGAACACCGCAAGAACAATCCAAGATTAGGGTTAGGGTTAGGGTTAGGGTTAGGGTTAGGGTTAGGGTTAGGGTTAGGGTTAGGGTTAGGGTTAGGGTTAGGGTTAAGGTTAGGGTTAGGGTTAGGGTTATGGTTAGGGTGAATGAACACCGCAAGAGCAATCCAAGATTAGGGTTAGGGTAAGGGTTAGGGTTAGGGTTAGGGTTAGTTTTAGGGTTAGGGTTAGGGTTAGGGTTAGGGTTAGGGTTAGGGTTAGGGTTAGGGTTAGGTTTAGGATGAATGAACACCGCAAGAACAATCCAAGATTAGGGTTAGGGTTAGGGTTAGGGTTAGGGTTAGGGTTAGGGTTAGGGTTAGGGTTAGGGTGAATGAACACCGCAAGAACAATCCAAGATTAGGGTTAGGGTTAGGGTTAGGGTTAGGGTTGGGGTTAGGGTTGGGGTTAGGGTTAGGGTTAGGGTTAGGGTTAGGGTTAGGGTTAGGGTTAGGGTTAGGTTTAGGATGAATGAACACCGCAAGAACAATCCAAGCTTAGGGTTAGGGTTAGGGTTAGGGTTAGGGTTAGGGTTAGGGTTAGGGTTAGGGTTAGGGTGAATGAACACCGCAAGAACAATCCAAGAATAGGGATAGGGTTAGGGTTAGGGTTAGGGTTAGGGTTAGGGTTAGGGTTAGGGTTAGGGTTAGGGTTAGGGTTAGGGTTAGGGTTAGGGTTAGGGTTAGGGTGAATGAACACCGCAAGAACAATCCAAGATTAGGGTTAGGGTTAGGGTTAGGGTTGGGGTTAGGGTTGGGGTTAGGGTTAGGGTTAGGGTTAGGGTTAGGGTTAGGGTTAGGGTTAGGGTTAGGATGAATGAACACCGCAAGAACAATCCAAGATTAGGGTTAGGGTTAGGGTTAGGGTTAGGATGAATGAACACTACAAGAACAATCCAAGATTAGGGTTAGGGTTAGGGTTAGGGTTAGGGTTAGGGTTAGGGTTAGGGTTAGGGTTAGGGTTAGGGTTAGGGTGAATGAACACCGCAAGAACAATCCAAGAATAGGGATAGGGATAGGGTTAGGGTTAGGGTTAGGGTTAGGGTTAGGGTTAGGGTTAGGGTTAGGGTTGGGTTAGGGTTAGGGTTAGGGTTAGGGTGAATGAACACCGCAAGAACAATCCAAGAATAGGGTTAGGGTTAGGGTTAGGGTTAGGGTTAGGGTTAGGGTTAGGGTTAGGGTTATAGTGAATGAACACCGGAAGAACAATCCAAGAATAGGGTTAGGGTTAGGGTTAGGGTTAGGGTTAGGGTTAGGGTTAGGGTTAGGGTTAGGGTTAGGGTTAGGGTGAGGGTGAGGGTTAGGGTTAGGGTTAGGGTTACGGTGAATGAACACCGCAAGAACAATCCAAGATTAGGGTTAGGGTTAGGGTTAGGGTTAGGGTTAGGGTTAGGGTGAATGAACACCGCAAGAACAATCCAAGATTAGGGTTAGGGTTAGGGTTAGGGTTAGGGTTAGGGTTAGGGTTAGGGTTAGGGTTAGGGTTAGGGTTAGGGTTAGGGTAAGGGTTAGGGTAAGGGTTAGGGTTAGGATGAATGAACACCACAAGAACAATCCAAAATTAGGGTTAGGGTTAGGGTTAGGGTTAGGGTTAGGGTTAGGGTTAGGGTAAGGGTTAGGGTTAGGGTTAGGGTTAAGGTTAGGGTTAGGGTTAGGGTTATGGTTAGGGTGAATGAACACCGCAAGAGCAATCCAAGATTAGGGTTAGGGTAAGGGTTAGGGTTAGGGTTAGGGTTAGGGTTAGGGTTAGGGTTAGTGTTAGTTTTAGGGTTAGGGTTAGGGTCAGGGTTAGGGTGAGGGTTAGGGTTAGGGTTAGGGTTAGGGTTAGGGTTAGGGTTAGGGTTAGGTTTAGGATGAATGAACACCGCAAGAACAATCCAAGATTAGGGTTAGGGTTAGGGTTAGGGTTAGGGTTAGGGTTAGGGTTAGGGTTAGGGTTAGGGTTAGGGTTAGGGTTAGGGTTAGGGTGAATGAACACCGCAAGAACAATCCAAGATTAGGGTTAGGGTTAGGGTTAGGGTTGGGGTTAGGGTTGGGGTTAGGGTTAGGGTTAGGGTTAGGGTTAGGGTTAGGGTTAGGGTTAGGGTTAGGGTTAGGATTAGGATTAGGGTTAGGATGAATGAACACCGCAAGAACAATCCAAGATTAGGGTTAGGGTTAGGGTTAGGGTTAGGGTTAGGGTTAGGGTGAATGAACACCGCAAGAACAATCCAAGATTAGGGTTAGGGTTAGGGTTAGGGTTAGGGTTAGGGTTAGGGTTAGGGTTAGGGTTAGGGTTAGGGTTAGGGTTAGGGTTAGTATGAATGAACACCACAAGCACAATCGAAAATTAGGGTTAGGGTTAGGGTTAGGGTGAATGAACAACGCAAGAACAATCCAAGATTAGGGTTAGGGTTAGGGTTAGGGTTAGGGTTAGGGTTAGGGTTAGGGTTAGGGTTAGGGTTAGGGTTAGGGTTAGGGTTAGGGTTGGGTTAGGGTTAGGGTTAGGGTTAGGGTTAGGGTTAGGGTTAGGGTTAGGGTTAGGGTTAGGGTTAGGGTTAGGGTTAGGGTTAAGGTTAGGGTTAGGGTTAGGGTTAGGGTGAATGAACACCGCAAGAGCAATCCAAGATTAGGGTTAGGGTAAGGGTTAGGGTTAGGGTTAGGGTTAGTTTTAGGGTTAGGGTTAGGGTTAGGGTTAGGGTTAGGGTTAGGGTTAGGGTTAGGGTTAGGGTTAGGGTTAGGGTTAGGTTTAGGATGAATGAACACCGCAAGAAC
>NW_028113074.1:50000-55000 GCF_964234715.1 Podarcis melisellensis | reverse complement strand
ATCCAAGAATAGGGTTAGGGTTAGGGTTAGGGTTAGGGTTAGGGTTAGGGTTAGGGTTAGGGTTAGGGTTAGGGTTAGGGTTAGAGTTAGGGTTAGGGTTAGGTTTAGGATGAATGAACACCGCAAGAACAATCCAAGATTAGGGTTAGGGTTAGTGTTAGTGTTAGTGTTAGGGTTAGGGTTAGGGTTAGGGTTAGGGTTAGGGTTAGGGTTAGGGTGAATGAACACCGCAAGAACAATCCAAGATTAGGGTTAGGGTTAGGGTTAGGGTTAGGGTTAGGGTTAGGGTTAGGGTTAGGGTTAGGATGAATGAACACCACAAGAACAATCCAAGATTAGGGGTAGGGTTAGGGTTAGGGTTAGGGTTAGGGTTAGGGTTAGGGTTAGGGTTAGAGTTAGGGTTAGGGTTAGGGTTAGGGTTAGGGTGAATGAACACCGCAAGAACAATCCAAGAATAGGGTTAGGGTTACGGTTAGCGTTAGGGTTAGCGTTAGGGTTAGGGTTAGGGTTAGGGTTAGGGTAAGGGTTAGGGTTAGGGTTAGGGTTAGGGTTAGGGTTAGGATGAATGAACACCACAAGAACAATCCATGATTAGGGTTAGCGTTAGGGTTAGGGTTGGGGTTAGGGTTGGGGTTAGGGTTAGGGTTAGGGTTAGGGTTAGGGTTAGGGTTAGGGTTAGGGTTAGGGTGAATGAACACCGCAAGAACAATCCAAGATTAGGGTTAGGGTTAGGGTTAGGGTTAGGGTTAGGGTTAGGGTTAGGGTTAGGGTTAGGGTTAGGGTTAGGGTTAGGATGAATGAACACCACAAGAACAATCCAAGATTAGGGGTAGGGTTAGGGTTAGGGTTAGGGTTAGGGTTAGGGTTAGGGTTAGGGTTAATGAACAACGCAAGAACAATCCAAGATTAGGGTTAGGGTTAGGGTTAGGGTTAGGGTTAGGGTTAGGGTTAGGGTTAGGGTTAATGAACAACGCAAGAACAATCCAAGATTAGGGTTAGGGTTAGGGTTAGGGTTAGGGTTAGGGTTAGGGTTAGGGTTAAGGTTAGGGTTAGGGTTAGGGTTAGGGTTAGGGTTAGGGTTAGGGTGAATGAACACCGCAAGAGCAATCCAAGATTAGGGTTAGGGTAAGGGTAAGGGTTAGGGTTAGGGTTAGGGTTAGGGTGAATGAACACCGCAAGAACAATCCAAGATTAGGGTTAGGGTTAGGGTTAGGGTTAGGGTTAGGGTTAGGGTTAGGGTTAGGGTTAGGGTTAGGGTTAGGATGAATGAACACCACAAGAACAATCCAAGATTAGGGGTAGCGTTAGGGTTAGGGTTAGGGTTAGGGTTAGGGTTAGGGTTAATGAACAACGCAAGAACAATCCAAGATTAGGGTTAGGGTTAGGGTTAGGGTTAGAGTTAGGGTTAGGGTGAATGAACACCGCAAGAACAATCCAAGATTAGGGTTAGGGTTAGGGTTAGGGTTAGGGTTAGGGTTAGGGTTAGGGTTAGGGTTAGGGTTAGGGTTAGGGTTAGGGTTAGGGTTAGGGTTAGGGTTAGGGTTAGGGTTAGGGTGAATGAACACCGCAAGAACAATCCAAGAATAGGGTTAGGGTTAGGGTTACGGTTACGGTTAGGGTTAGGGTTAGGGTTAGGGTTAGGGTTAGGGTTAGGGTTAGGGTTAGGGTTAGAGTTAGGGTTAGGGTTAGGGTTAGGGTTAGGATGAATGTACACTACAAGAACAATCCAAGATTAGGGTTAGGGTTAGGGTTAGGGTTAGGGTTAGGGTTAGGGTTAGGGTTAGGGTTAGGGTTAGGGTTAGGGTTAGGGTTAGGGTTAGGGTTAGGGTTGGGTTAGGGTTAGGGTTAGGGTTAGGGTGAATGAACACCACAAGAACAATCCAAGTATAGGGTTAGGGTTAGGGTTAGGGTTAGGGTTAGGGTTAGGGTTAGGGTTAGGGTTAGGGGTAGGGTTAGGGTTAGGGTTAGGGTTAGGGTTAGGGTTAGGGTTAGGGTTAGGGTTAGGGTTAGGGTTAGAGTGAATGAACGCCGGAAGAACAATCCAAGAATAGGGTTAGGGTTAGGGTTAGGGTTAGGGTTAGGGTTAGGGTTAGGGTTAGGGTTAGGGTTAGGGTTAGGGTTAGGGTTAGGGTTAGGGTTAGAGTTAGGGTTAGGGTTAGGTTTAGGATGAATGAACACCGCAAGAACAATCCAAGATTAGGGTTAGGGTTAGGGTTAGTGTTAGTGTTAGGGTTAGGGTTAGGGTTAGGGTTAGGGTTAGGGTTAGGGTGAATGAACACCGCAAGAACAATCCAAGATTAGGGTTAGGGTTAGGGTTAGGGTTAGGGTTAGGGTTAGGGTTAGGGTTAGGATGAATGAACACCACAAGAACAATCCAAGATTAGGGTTAGGGTTAGGGTTAGGGTTAGGGTTAGGGTTAGGGTTAGAGTTAGGGTTAGGGTTAGGGTTAGGGTGAATGAACACCGCAAGAACAATCCAAGAATAGGGTTAGGGTTACGGTTAGCGTTAGGGTTAGCGTTAGGGTTAGGGTTAGGGTTAGGGTTAGGGTAAGGGTTAGGGTTAGGGTTAGGGTTAGGGTTAGGATGAATGAACACCACAAGAACAATCCATGATTAGGGTTAGCGTTAGGGTTAGGGTTGGGGTTAGGGTTGGGGTTAGGGTTAGGGTTAGGGTTAGGGTTAGGGTTAGGGTTAGGGTTAGGGTTAGGGTTAGGGTTAGGGTTAGGGTTAGGGTTAGGTTTAGGATGAATGAACACCGTAAGAACAATCCAAGATTAGGGTTAGGGTTAGGGTTAGGGTTAGGGTTAGGGTTAGGGTTAGGGTTAGGGTTAGGGTTAGGGTTAGGGTTAGGGTTAGGGTTAGGATGAATGAACACTACAAGAACAATCCAAGATTAGGGTTAGGGTTAGGGTTAGGGTTAGGGTTAGGGTTAGGGTTAGGGTTAGGGTGAATGAACACCGCAAGAACAATCCAAGAATAGGGATAGGGTTAGGGTTAGGGTTAGGGTTAGGGTTAGGGTTAGGGTTAGGGTTAGGGTTAGGGTTAGGGTTAGGGTTAGGGTTAGGGTTAGGGTTGGGTTAGGGTTAGGGTTAGGGTGAATGAACACCACAAGAACAATCCAAGTATAGGGTTAGGGTTAGGGTTAGGGTTAGGGTTAGGGTTAGGGTTAGGGTTAGGGTTAGGGTTAGTGTTAGGGTTAGGGTTAGGGTTAGGGTTAGGGTTAGAGTGAATGAACACCGGAAGAACAATCCAAGAATAGGGTTAGTGTTAGGGTTAGGGTTAGGGTTAGAGTTAGGGTTAGGGTTAGGGTTAGGTTTAGGATGAATGAACACCGCAAGAACAATCCAAGATTAGGGTTAGGGTTAGTGTTAGGGTTAGGGTTAGGGTTAGGGTTAGGGTTAGGGTTAGGGTGAATGAACACCGCAAGAACAATCCAAGATTAGGGTTAGGGTTAGGGTTAGGGTTAGGGTTAGGGTTAGGGTTAGGGTTAGGGTTAGGATGAATGAACACCGCAAGAACAATCCAAGATTAGGGGTAGGGTTAGGGTTAGGGTTAGGGTTAGGGTTAGTTTTAGGGTTAGGGTTAGAGTTAGGGTTAGGGTTAGGGTTAGGGTTAGGATGAATGAACACCGCAAGAACAATCCAAGATAAGGGTTAGTGTTAGGGTTAGGGTTAGGGTTAGGGTTAGGGTTAGGGTTAGGATGAATGAACACCGCAAGAACAATCCAAGATTAGGGTTAGGGTTAGGGTTAGGGTTAGGGTTAGGGTTAGGGTTAGGGTTAGGGTTAGGGTTAGGGTTAGGGTTAGGATGAATGAACACCGGAAGAACAATCCAAGATTAGGGTTAGGGTTAGGGTTAGGGTTAGGGTTAGGGTTAGGGTTAGGGTTAGGGTTAGGGTTAGGGTTAGGGTTAGGGTTAGGGTTAGGGTTAGGATGAATGAACACTACAAGAACAATCCAAGATTAGGGTTAGGGTTAGGGTTAGGGTTAGGGTTAGGGTTAGGGTTAGGGTTAGGGTTAGGATGAATGAACACTACAAGAACAATCCAAGATTAGGGTTAGGGTTAGGGTTAGGGTTAGGGTTAGGGTTAGGGTTAGGGTTAGGGTTAGGGTTAGGGTTAGGGTTAGGGTTAGGTTTAGGATGAATGAACACCGCAAGAACAATCCAAGATTAGGGTTAGGGTTAGGGTTAGGGTTAAGGTTAGGATGAATGAACACTACAAGAACAATCCAAGATTAGGGTTAGGGTTAGGGTTAGGGTAAGGGTTAGGGTTAGGGTTAGGGTTAGGGTTAGGGTTAGCTTTAGGGTTAGGGTTAGGGTTAGGGTTAGGGTTAGGGTTAGGATGAATGAACATCGCAAGAACAATCCAAGATTAGGGTTAGGGTTAGGGTTAGGGTTAGGGTTAGGGTTAGGGTTAGGGTTAGGGTTAGGGTTAGGGTTAGGGTTAGGGTAAGGATGAATGAACACTACAAGAACAATCCAAGATTAGGGTTAGGGTTAGGGTTAGGGTTAGGGTTAGGGTTAGGGTTAGGGTTAGGGTTAGGGTTAGGGTTAGGATGAATGAACACTACAAGAACAATCCAAGATTAGGGTTAGGGTTAGGGTTAGGGTTAGGGTTAGGGTTAGGGTTAGGGTTAGGGTTAGGGTTAGGGTTAGGGTTAGGGTTAGGGTTAGGGTTTGGTTTAGGATGAATGAACACCGCAAGAACAATCCAAGATTAGGGTTAGGGTTAGGGTTAGGGTTAAGGTTAGGATGAATGAACACTACAAGAACAATCCAAGATTAGGGTTAGGGTTAGGGTTAGGGTTAGGGTTAGGGTTAGGGTTAGGGTTAGGGTTAGGGTTAGGGTTAGGGTGAATGAACACCGCAAGAACAATCCAAGATTAGGGTTAGGGTTAGGGTTAGGGTTAGGGTTAGGGTTAGGGTTAGGGTTAGGGTTAGGGTTAGGATGAATGAACACCACAAGAACAATCCAAGATTAGGGTTAGGGTTAGGGTTAGG
>NW_028113074.1:5000-10000 GCF_964234715.1 Podarcis melisellensis | reverse complement strand
AGGGTTAGGGTTAGGGTTAGGGTAAGGGTTAGGGTTAGGATGAATGAACACCACAAGAACAATCCAAGATTAGGGTTAGGGTGAGGGTGAGGGTGAGGGTTAGGGTTAGGGTTAGGGTTAGGGTTAGGGTGAATGAACACCGCAAGAACAATCCAAGAATAGGGTTAGGGTTAGGGTTAGGGTTAGCGTTAGGGTTAGGGTTAGGGTTAGGGTTAGGGTTAGGGCTAGGGTGAATGAACACCGCAAGAACAATCCAAGAATAGGGTTAGGGTTAGGGTTAGGGTTAGGGTTAGGGTTAGGGTTAGGGTTAGGGTTAGGGTTAGGATGAATGAACACCACAAGAAGAATCCAAGATTAGGGTTAGGGTTAGGGTTAGGGTTAGGGTTAGGGTTAGGGTTGGGGTTAGGGTTAGGGTTAGGGTTAGGGTTAGGGTTAGGGTTAGGGTTAGGGTTAGGGTTAGGGTTAGGGTTAGGGTTAGGGTTAGGGTTAGGTTTAGGATGAATGAACACCGCAAGAACAATCCAAGATTAGGGTTAGGGTTAGGGTTAGGGTTAGGATGAATGAACACTACAAGAACAATCCAAGATTAGGGTTAGGGTTAGGGTTAGGGTTAGGGTTAGGGTTAGGGTTAGGGTTAGGGTGAATGAACACCACAAGAACAATCCAAGAATAGGGTTAGGGTTAGGGTTAGGGTTAGGGTTAGGGTTAGGGTTAGGGTTAGAGTGAATGAACACCGGAAGAACAATCCAAGGATAGGGTTAGGGTTAGGGTTAGGGTTAGGGTTAGGGTTAGGGTTAGGGTTAGGGTTAGGGTAAGGGTTAGGGTTAGGGTTAGGGTTAGAGTTAGGGTTAGGGTTAGGTTTAGGATGAATGAACACCGCAAGAACAATCCAAGATTAGGGTTAGGGTTAGGGTTAGGGTTAGGATGAATGAACACTACAAGAACAATCCAAGATTAGGGTTAGGGTTAGGGTTAGGGTTAGGGTTAGGGTTAGGGTTAGGGTTAGGGTTAGGGTTAGGGTTAGGATGAATGAACACCGCAAGAACAATCCAAGATTAGGGTTAGGGTTAGGGTTAGGGTTAGGGTTAGGGTTAGGGTTAGGGTTAGGGTTAGGGTTAGGGTTAGGGTTAGGATGAATGAACACTACAAGAACAATCCAAGATTAGGGTTAGGGTTAGGGTTAGGGTTAGGGTTAGGGTTAGGGTTAGGGTTAGCGTTAGGGTTAGCGTTAGGGTTAGCGTTAGGGTTAGGGTGAATGAACACCACAAGAACAATCCAAGAATAGGGTTAGGGTTAGGGTTAGGGTTAGGGTTAGGGTTAGGGTTAGAGTGAATGAACACCGGAAGAACAATCCAAGAATAGGGTTAAGGTTAGGGTTAGGGTTAGGGTTAGGGTTAGGGTTAGGGTTAGGGTTAGGGTTAGGGTTAGGGTTAGAGTTAGTGTTAGGGTTAGGTTTAGGATGAATGAACACCGCAAGAACAATCCAAGATTAGGGTTAGGGTTAGGGTTACGGTTAGGGTTAGGATGAATGAACACTACAAGAACAATCCAAGATTAGGGTTAGGGTTAGGGTTAGGGTTAGGGTTAGGGTTAGGGTGAATGAACACCGCAAGAACAATCCAAGATTAGGGTTAGGGTTAGGGTTAGGGTTAGGGTTAGGGTTAGGGTTAGGGTTAGGGTTAGGGTTAGGGTTAGGGTTAGGGATAGGATGAATGAACACCGCAAGAACAATCCAAGATTAGGGTTAGGGTTAGGGTTAGGGTTAGGGTTAGGGTTAGGGTTAGGGTTAGAGTGAATGAACACTGGAAGAACAATCCAAGAATAGGGTTAGGGTTAGGGTTAGGGTTAGGGTTAGGGTTAGGGTTAGGGTTAGGGTTAGGGTTAGGGTTAGGGTTAGAGTTAGGGTTAGGGTTAGGTTTAGGATGAATGAACACCGCAAGAACAATCCAAGATTAGGGTTAGGGTTAGGGTTAGGGTTAGGATGAATGAACACTACAAGAACAATCCAAGATTAGGGTTAGGGTTAGGGTTAGGGTTAGGGTTAGGGTTAGGGTTAGGGTTAGGGTTAGGGTTAGGGTTAGGGTTAGGATGAATGAACACCGCAAGAACAATCCAAGATTAGGGTTAGGGTTAGGGTTAGGGTTAGGGTTAGGGTTAGGGTTAGGGTTAGGGTTAGGGTTAGGGTTGAATGAACACCGCAAGAACAATCCAAGAATAGGGTTAGGGTTAGGGTTAGGGTTAGGGTTAGGGTTAGGGTTAGGGTTAGGGTTAGGGTTAGGGTTAGGGTTAGGGTTAGGGTTAGGGTAAGGGTTAGGGTTAGGATGAATGAACACCACAAGAACAATCCAAGATTAGGGTGAGGGTGAGGGTGAGGGTGAGGGTTAGGGTTAGGGTTAGGGTTAGGGTTAGGGTTAGGGTTAGGGTTAGGGTTAGGGTGAATGAACACCGCAAGAACAATCCAAGAATAGGGTTAGGGTTAGGGTTAGGGTTAGGGTTAGCGTTAGGGTTAGGGTTAGGGTTAGGGTTAGGGTTAGGGTTAGGGCTAGGGTGAATGAACACCGCAAGAACAATCCAAGAATAGGGTTAGGGTTAGGGTTAGGGTTAGGGTTAGGGTTAGGGTTAGGGTTAGGGTTAGGGTTAGGATGAATGAACACCACAAGAAGAATCCAAGATTAGGGTTAGGGTTAGGGTTAGGGTTAGGGTTAGGGTTAGGGTTGGGGTTAGGGTTAGGGTTAGGGTTAGGGTTAGGGTTAGGGTTAGGGTTAGGGTTAGGGTTAGGGTTAGGGTTAGGGTTAGGGTTAGGTTTAGGATGAATGAACACCGCAAGAACAATCCAAGATTAGGGTTAGGGTTAGGGTTAGGGTTAGGATGAATGAACACTACAAGAACAATCCAAGATTAGGGTTAGGGTTAGGGTTAGGGTTAGGGTTAGGGTTAGGGTTAGGGTTAGGGTTAGGGTTAGGGTTAGGGTTAGGGTTAGGGTTAGGGTGAATGAACACCACAAGAACAATCCAAGAATAGGGTTAGGGTTAGGGTTAGGGTTAGGGTTAGGGTTAGGGTTAGGGTTAGAGTGAATGAACACCGGAAGAACAATCCAAGGATAGGGTTAGGGTTAGGGTTAGGGTTAGGGTTAGGGTTAGGGTTAGGGTTAGGGTTAGGGTAAGGGTAAGGGTTAGGGTTAGGGTTAGGGTTAGAGTTAGGGTTAGGGTTAGGTTTAGGATGAATGAACACCGCAAGAACAATCCAAGATTAGGGTTAGGGTTAGGGTTAGGGTTAGGATGAATGAACACTACAAGAACAATCCAAGATTAGGGTTAGGGTTAGGGTTAGGGTTAGGGTTAGGGTTAGGGTTAGGGTGAATGAACACCGCAAGAACAATCCAAGATTAGGGTTAGGGTTAGGGTTAGGGTTAGGGTTAGGGTTAGGGTTAGGGTTAGGGTTAGGGTTAGGGTTAGGGTTAGGGATAGGATGAATGAACACCGCAAGAACAATCCAAGATTAGGGTTAGGGTTAGGGTTAGGGTTAGGGTTAGGGTTAGGGTTAGGGTTAGGGTTAGGGTTAGGGTTAGGGTTAGGGTTAGGGTTAGAGTGAATGAACACTGGAAGAACAATCCAAGAATAGCGTTAGGGTTAGGGTTAGGGTTAGGGTTAGGGTTAGGATTAGAGTTAGGGTTAGGGTTAGGTTTAGGATGAATGAACACCGCAAGAACAATCCAAGATTAGGGTTAGGGTTAGGGTTAGGGTTAGGATGAATTAACACTACAAGAACAATCCAAGATTAGGGTTAGGGTTAGGGTTAGGGTTAGGGTTAGGGTTAGGGTTAGGGTTAGGGTTAGGATGAATGAACACTACAAGAACAATCCAAGATTAGGGTTAGGGTTAGGGTTAGGGTTAGGGTTAGGGTTAGGGTTAGGGTTAGCGTTAGGGTTAGGGGTAGGGTTAGGGTGAATGAGCACCACAAGAACAATCCAAGAATAGGGTTAGGGTTAGGGTTAGGGTTAGGGTTAGGGTTAGGGTTAGGGTTAGGGTTAGAGTGAATGAACACCGGAAGAACAATCCAAGAATAGGGTTAGGGTTAGGGTTAGGGTTAGGGTTAGGGTTAGGGTTAGGGCTAGGGTTAGGGTTAGGGTTAGGGTAAGGGTTAGGGTTAGGGTTAGGGTTAGAGTTAGTGTTAGGGTTAGGTTTAGGATGAATGAACACCGCAAGAACAATCCAAGATTAGGGTTAGGGTTAGGGTTAGGGTTAGGATGAATGAACACTACAAGAACAATCCAAGATTAGGGTTAGGGTTAGGGTTAGGGTTAGGGTTAGGGTGAATGAACACCGCAAGAACAATCCAAGATTAGGGTTAGGGTTAGGGTTAGGGTTAGGGTTAGGGTTAGGGTTAGGGTTAGGATGAATGAACACCGCAAGAACAATCCAAGATTAGGGTTAGGGTTAGGGTTAGGGTTAGGGTTAGGGTTAGGGTTAGGGTTAGGGTTAGGGTTAGGGTTAGGATGAATGAACACCGCAAGAAATTTCCAAGATTAGGGTTAGGGTTAGGGTTAGGGTTAGGGTTAGGGTTAGGGTTAGGGTTAGGATGAATGAACACTACAAGAACAATCCAAGATTAGGGTTAGGGTTAGGGTTAGGGTTAGGGTTAGGGTTAGGGTTAGGGTTAGGGTTAGGGTTAGGGTTAGGATGAATGAAAACCACAAGAACAATCCAAGATTAGGGTTAGGGTTAGGGTTAGGGTTAGGGTTAGGGTTAGGGTGAATGAACACCGCAAGAACAATCCAAGAATAGGGTTAGGGTTAGGGTTAGGGTTAGGGTTAGGGTTAGGGTGAATGAACACCGCAAGAACAATCCAAGAATAGGTTTAGGGTTAGGGTTAGGGTTAGGGTTAGGGTTAGGGTTAGGGTTAGGGTTAGGATTAGGATTAGGATTAGGGTTAGGGTTAGGGTTAGGGTTAGGGTTAGGGTTAGGGTTAGGGTTAGGGTTAGGGTTAGGGCTAGGGTGAAT
>NW_028113075.1:270000-277127 GCF_964234715.1 Podarcis melisellensis | reverse complement strand
AGGGTTAGGGTTAGGGTTAGGGTTAGGATGAATGAACATCGCAAGAACAATCCAAGATTAGGGTTAGGGTTAGGGTTAGGGTTAGGGTTAGGGTTAAGGTTAGGGTTAGGGTTAGGGTTAGGGTTAGGGTTAGGGTTAGGGTTAGGGTTAGTGTTAGGGTTAGGATGAATGAACACTACAAGAACAATCCAAGAATAGGGTTAGGGTTAGGGTTAGGGTTAGGGTTAGGGTTAGGGTTAGGATGAATGAACACCGCAAGAACAATCCAAGATTAGGGTTAGGGTTAGGGTTAGGGTTAGGGTTAGGGTTAGGGTTAGGATGAATGAACACTACAAGAACAATCCAAGGTTAGGGTTAGGGTTAGGGTTAGGGTTAGGGTTAGGGTGAATGAACACCGCAAGAACAATCCAAGATTAGGGTTAGGGTTAGGGTTAGGGTTAGGGTTAGGGTTAGGGTTAGGGTTAGGGTTAGGGTTAGGATGAATGAACACCGCAAGAACAATCCAAGATTACGGTTAGGGTTAGGGTTATGGTTAGGGTTAGGGTTAGGGTTAGGGTTAGGGTTAGGGTTAGGGTTAGGGTTAGGGTTAGGGTTAGGGTTAGGGTTAGTATGAATGAACACTACAAGAACAATCCAAGATTAGGGTTAGGGTTAGGGTTAGGGTTAGGGTTAGGGTTAGGGTTAGGGTTAGGGTTAGGGTTAGGGTTAGGATGAATGAACACCGCAAGAACAATCCAAGATTAGGGTTAGGGTTAGGGTTAGGGTTAGGGTTAGGGTTAGGGTTAGGGTTAGGGTTAGGGTGAATGAACACCGCAAGAACAATCCAAGAATAGGGTTAGGGTTAGGGTTAGGGTTAGGGTGAATGAACACCGCAAGAACAATCCAAGAATAGGGTTAGGGTTAGGGTTAGGGTTAGGGTTAGGGTTAGGGTTAGGGTTAGGGTTAGGGTTAGGGTTAGGATGAATGAACACCGCAAGAACAATCCAAGATTAGGGTTAGGGTTAGGGTTAGGGTTAGGGTTAGGGTTAGGGTTAGGATGAATGAACACTACAAGAACAATCCAAGATTAGGGTTAGGGTTAGGGTAAGGGTTAGGGTTAGGGTTAGGGTTAGGGTTAGGGTTAGGGTTAGGGTTAGGGTTAGGGTTAGGGTTAGGGTTAGGGTTAGGTTAGGGTTAGGGTTAGGATGAATGAACACCGCAAGAACAATCCAAGATTAGGGTTAGGGTTAGGGTTAGGGTTAGGGTTAGGGTTAGGGTTAGGGTTAGGGTTAGGGTTAGGATGAATGAACACTACAAGAACAATCCAAGAATAGGGTTAGGGTTAGGGTTAGGGTTAGGGTTAGGGTTAGGGTTAGGGTTAGGGTTAGGGTTAGGGTTAGGGTTAGGGTTAGGGTTAGGGTGAATGAACACCGCAAGAACAATCCAAGATTAGGGTTAGGGTTAGGGTTAGGGTTAGGGTTAGGGTTAGGGTTAGGGTTAGGGTTAGGGTTAGGGTGAATGAACACCGCAAGAACAATCCAAGAATAGGGTTAGGGTTAGGGTTAGGGTTAGGGTTAGGGTTAGGGTTAGGATTAGGGTTAGGGTTAGGGTTAGGGTTAGGGTTAGGGTTAGGGTTAGGGTTAGGGTTAGGCTTAGGGTTAGGGTTAGGGTTAGGGTTAGGGTTAGGATGAATGAACACCGCAAGAACAATCCAAGATAAGGGTTAGTGTTAGTGTTAGTGTTAGGGTTAGGGTTAGGGTTAGGGTTAGGGTTAGGGTTAGGTTTAGGATTAGGGTTAGGGTTAGGGTTAGGGTTAGGGTTAGGGTTAGGGTTAGGGTTAGGTTTAGGATTTATGAACACCGCAAGAACAATCCAAGATTAGGGTTAGGGTTAGGGTTAGGGTTAGGATGAATGAACACTACAAGAACAATCCAAGATAAGGGTTAGGGTTAGGGTTAGGGTTAGGGTTAGGGTTAGGGTTAGGGTTAGGGTTAGGGTTAGGGTTAGGGTAAGGGTTAGGGTGAATGAACACCGCAAGAACAATCCAAGAATAGGGTTAGGGTTAGGGTTAGGGTTAGGGTTAGGGTTAGGGTTAGGGTTAGGGTTAGGGTTAGAGTGAATGAACACCGGAAGAACAATCCAAGAATAGGGTTAGGGTTAGGGTTAGGGTTAGGGTTAGGGTTAGGGTTAGGGTTAGAGTTAGGGTTAGGGTTAGGGTTAGGGTTAGGTTTAGGATGAATGAACACCGCAAGAACAATCCAAGATTAGGGTTAGGGTTAGGGTTAGGATGAATGAACACTACAAGAACAATCCAAGATTAGGGTTAGGGTTAGGGTTAGGGTTAGGGTTAGGGTTAGGGTTAGGGTTAGGGTTAGGGTTAGGGTTAGGGTTAGGGTTAGGGTTAGGGTTAGGGTGAATGAACACCGCAAGAACAATCCAAGATTAAGGTTAGGGTTAGGATAGGATTAGGATTAGGGTTAGGGTTAGGGTTAGGGTTAGGGTTAGGGTTAGGATGAATGAACACCGCAAGAACAATCCAAGATTACGGTTAGGGTTAGGGTTAGGGTTAGGGTTAGGGTTAGGGTGAATGAACACCGCAAGAACAATCCAAGAATAGGGTTAGGGTTAGGGTTAGGGTTAGGGTTAGGGTTAGGGTTAGGGTTAGGGTTAGGATTAGGGTTAGGGTTAGGGTTAGGGTTAGGGTAAGGGTTAGGGTTAGGGTTAGGGTGAATGAACACCGCAAGAACAATCCAAGAATAGGGTTAGGGTTAGGGTTAGGGTTAGGGTTAGGGTTAGGGTTAGGGTTAGGGTTAGGGTTAGGGTTAGGATGAATGAACACCACAAGAACAATCCAAGAATAGGGTTAGGGTTAGGGTTAGGGTTAGGGTTAGGGTTAGGGTTAGGATGAATGAACACCTCAAGAACAATCCAAGATAAGGGTTAGGGTTAGGGTTAGGGTTAGGGTTAGGGTTAGGGTTAGGGTTAGGGTTCGGGTTAGGGTTAGGGTTAGGGTTAGGGTTAGGGTTAGGGTTAGGGTTAGGGTTAGGGTTAGGATGAATGAACACCGCAAGAACAATCCAAGATAAGGGTTAGGGTTAGGGTTAGGGTTAGGGTTAGGGTTAGGGTTAGGGTTAGGGTTAGGGTTAGGGTTAGGGTTAGGATGAATGAACACCGCAAGAACAATCCAAGATTAGGGTTAGGGTTAGGGTTAGGGTTAGGGTTAGGGTTAGGGTTAGGGTTAGGGTTAGGGTTAGGCTTAGGGTTAGGGTTAGGGTTAGGATGAATGAACACTACAAGAAAAATCCAAGATTAGGGTTAGGGTTAGGGTTAGGGTTAGGGTTAGGGTTAGGGTTAGGGTTAGGATGAATGAACACCGCAAGAACAATCCAAGATTAGGGTTAGGGTTAGGGTTAGGGTTAGGGTTAGGGTTAGGGTTAGGGTTAGGGTTAGGGTTAGGGTTAGGGTTAGGGTGAATGAACACCGCAAGAACAATCCAAGAATAGGGTTAGGGTTAGGGTTAGGGTTAGGGTTAGGGTGAATGAACACCGCAAGAACAATCCAAGAATAGGGTTAGGGTTAGGGTTAGGGTTAGGGTTAGGGTTAGGGTTAGGGTTAGGGTTAGGGTTAGGGTTAGGGTAAGGGTTAGGGTTAGGGTTAGGGTTAGGATGAATGAACACCGCAAGAACAATCCAAGATTAGGGTTAGGGTTAGGGTTAGGGTTAGGGTTAGGGTTAGGGTTAGGGTTAGGGTTAGGGTTAGGGTTAGGGTGAATGAACACCGCAAGAACAATCCAAGATTAGGGTTAGGGTTAGGGTTAGGGTTAGGGTTAGGGTTAGGGTTAGGGTTAGGGTTAGGGTTAGGGTTAGGGTTAGGGTTAGGGTTAGGATGAATGAACACCACAAGAACAATCCAAGATTAGGGTTAGGGTTAGGGTTAGGGTTAGGGTTAGGGTTAGGGTTAGGGTTAGGGTTAGGGTGAATGAACACCGCAAGAACAATCCAAGAATAGGGTTAGGGTTAGGGTTAGGGTTAGGGTTAGGATTAGGGTTAGGGTTAGGGTTAGGGTTAGGTTTAGGTATAGGGTTAGGGTTAGGGTTAGGGTTAGGGTTAGGGTTAGGGTTAGGGTGAATGAACACCGCAAGAACAATCCAAGATTAGGGTTAGGGTTAGGGTTAGGGTTGGGGTTAGGGTTAGGGTTAGGGTTAGGGTTAGGGTTAGGGTTAGGGTTAGGGTTAGGGTTAGGGTTAGGGTTAGGTTTAGGATGAATGAACACCGCAAGAACAATCCAAGATTAGGGTTAGGGTTAGGGTTAGGGTTAGGATGAATGAACACTACAAGAACAATCCAAGATAAGGGTTAGGGTTAGGGTTAGGGTTAGGGTTAGGGTTAGGGTTAGGGTTAGGGTTAGGGTTAGAGTTAGGGTTAGGGTTAGGGTTAGGGTTAGGGTTAGGGTTAGGGTTAGAGTGAATGAACACCGGAAGAACAATCCAAGAATAGGGTTAGGGTTAGGGTTAGGGTTAGGGTTAGGGTTAAGGTTAGGGTTAGGGTTAGAGTTAGGGTTAGGGTTAGGGTTAGGTTTAGGATGAATGAACACCGCAAGAACAATCCAAGATTAGGGTTAGGGTTAGGGTTAGGATGAATGAACACTACAAGAACAATCCAAGATTAGGGTTAGGGTTAGGGTTAGGGTTAGGGTTAGGGTTAGGGTTAGGGTTAGGGTTAGGGTGAATGAACACCGCAAGAGCAATCCAAGAATAGGGTTAGGGTTAGGGTTAGGGTTAGGGTTAGGGTTAGGGTTAGGGTTAGGGTTAGGGTTAGGATGAATGAACACCGCAAGAACAATCCAAGATTAGGGTTAGGGTTAGGGTTAGGGTTAGGGTTAGGGTTAGGGTTAGGGTTAGGGTTAGGGTTAGGGTTAGGGTTAGGGTTAGGATGAATGAACACTACAAGAACAATCCAAGAATAGGGTTAGGGTTAGGGTTAGGGTTAGGGTTAGGGTTAGGGTTAGGGTTAGGGTTAGGGTTAGGGTTAGGGTTAGGGTTAGGATGAATGAACACCGCAAGAACAATCCAAGATTAGGGTTAGGGTTAGGGTTAGGGTTAGGGTTAGGGTTAGGGTTAGGGTTAGGGTTAGGGTTAGGGTTAGGGTTAGGGTTAGGATGAATGAACACTACAAGAACAATCCAAGGTTAGGGTTAGGGTTAGGGTTAGGGTTAGGGTTAGGGTTAGGGTTAGGGTTAGGGTTAGGGTTAGGGTGAATGAACACCGCAAGAACAATCCAAGATTAGGGTTAGGGTTAGGGTTAGGGTTAGGGTTAGGGTTAGGGTTAGGGTTAGGATGAATGAACACCACAAGAACAATCCAAGATTAGGGTTAGGGTTAGGGTTAGGGTTAGGGTTAGGGTTAGGGTGAATGAACACCGCAAGAACAATCCAAGAATAGGGTTAGGGTTAGGGTTAGGGTTAGGATTAGGGTTAGGGTTAGGGTTAGGTTTAGGTATAGGGTTAGGGTTAGGGTTAGGGTTAGGGTTAGGGTGAATGAACACCGCAAGAACAATCCAAGATTAGGGTTAGGGTTAGGGTTAGGGTTAGGGTTAGGGTTAGGGTTAGGGTTAGGGTTAGGGTTAGGGTTAGGATGAATGAACACCGCAAGAACAATCCAAGATAAGGGTTAGTGTTAGTGTTAGTGTTAGGGTTAGGGTTAGGGTTAGGGTTAGGGTTACGGTTAGGGTTAGGGATAGGTTTAGGGTTAGGGTTAGGGTTAGGGTTAGGGTTAGGGTTAGGGTTAGGTTTAGGATGAATGAACACCGCAAGAACAATCCAAGATTAGGGTTAGGGTTAGGGTTAGGGTTAGGATGAATGAACACTACAAGAACAATCCAAGATAAGGGTTAGGGTTAGGGTTAGGGTTAGGGTTAGGGTTAGGGTTAGGGTTAGAGTTAGGGTTAGGGTTAGGGTTAGGGTTAGGGTTAGGGTTAGGGTTAGGGTTAGGGTAAGGGTTAGGGTGAATGAACACCGCAAGAACAATCCAAGAATAGGGTTAGGGTTAGGGTTAGGGTTAGGTTTAGGTTTAGGGTTAGGGTTAGGGTTAGGGTTAGGGTTAGGGTTAGGGTTAGGGTTAGGGTTAGGGTTAGAGTGAATGAACACCGGAAGAACAATCCAAGAATAGGGTTAGGGTTAGGGTTAGGAAGAATGAACACTACAAGAACAATCCAAGATTAGGGTTAGGGTTAGGGTTAGGGTGAATGAACACCGCAAGAACAATCCAAGAATAGGGTTAGGGTTAGGGTTAGGGTGAATGAACACCGCAAGAACAATCCAAGAAATAGGGTTAGGGGTTAGGGTTAGGGTTAGGGTGAATGAACACCGCAAGAACAATCCAAGAATAGGGTTAGGGTTAGGGTTAGGGTTAGGGTTAGGGTTAGGGTTAGGGTTAGGGCTAGGGTTAGGGTTAGGGTTAGGGTTAGGGTTAGGGTTAGGATGAATGAACACTACAAGAACAATCCAAGAATAGGGTTAGGGTTAGGGTTAGGGTTAGGGTTAGGGTTAGGGTTAGGGTTAGGGTTAGGGTTAGGGTTAGGGTTAGGATGAATGAACACCGCAAGAACAATCCAAGATTAGGGTTAGGGTTAGGGTTAGGGTTAGGGTTAGGGTTAGGGTTAGGGTTAGGGTTAGGGTTAGGGTTAGTGTTAGGGTTAGGGTTAGGGTGAATGAACACCGCAAGAACAATCCAAGAATAGGGTTAGGGTTAGGGTTAGGGTTAGGGTTAGGGTGAATGAACACCGCAAGAACAATCCAAGAATAGGGTTAGGGTTAGGGTTAGGGTTAGGGTTAGGGTTAGGGTTAGGGTTAGGGTTAGGGTTAGGGTAAGGGTTAGGGTTAGGGTTAGGGTTAGGATGAATGAACACCGCAAGAACAATCCAAGATTAGGGTTAGGGTTAGGGTTAGGGTTAGGGTTAGGGTTAGGGTTAGGGTGAATGAACACCGCAAGAACAATCCAAGATTAGGGTTAGGGTTAGGGTTAGGGTTAGGGTTAGGGTTAGGGTTAGGGTTAGGGTTAGGATGAATGAACACCACAAGAACAATCCAAGATTAGGGTTAGGGTTAGGGTTAGGGTTAGGGTTAGGGTTAGGGTGAATGAACACCGCAAG
>NW_028113075.1:260000-262500 GCF_964234715.1 Podarcis melisellensis | reverse complement strand
GGGTTAGGGTTAGGGTTAGGGTTAGGGTTAGGGTTAGGGTTAGGGTTAGGGTTAGGGTTAGGTTTAGGGGTAGGGGTAGGGGTAGGGGTAGGGGTAGGGGTAGGGTTAGGGTGAATGAACACCGCAAGAACAATCCAAGAATAGGGTTAGGGTTAGGGTTAGGGTTAGGGTTAGGGTTAGGGTTAGGGTTAGGGTGAATGAACACCGCAAGAACAATCCAAGATAAGGGTTAGTGTTAGTGTTAGTGTTAGGGTTAGGGTTAGGGTTAGGGTTAGGGTTAGAGTTAGGGTTAGGGTTAGGGTTAGGGTTAGGGTTAGGATGAATGAACACCGCAAGAACAATCCAAGATTAGGGTTAGGGTTAGGGTTAGGGTTAGGGTTAGGGTTAGGGTTAGGGTTAGGGTTAGGGTTAGGGTTAGGATGAATGAACACTACAAGAACAATCCAAGATAAGGGTTAGGGTTAGGGTTAGGGTTAGAGTTAGAGTTAGGGTTAGGGTTAGGGTTAGGGTTAGGGTTAGGGTTAGGGTTAGGGTTAGGGTTAGGGTGAATGAACACCGCAAGAACAATCCAAGAATAGGGTTAGGGTTAGGGTTAGGGTTAGGGTTAGGGTTAGGGTTAGGGTTAGGGTTAGAGTGAATGAACACCGGAAGAACACTCCAAGAATAGGGTTAGGGTTAGGGTTAGGGTTAGGGTTAGGGTTAGGGTTAGGGTTAGGGTTAGGTTAGGGTTAGGGTTAGGGTTAGGGTTAGGCTTAGAGTTAGGGTTAGGGTTAGGTTTAGGATGAATGAACACCGCAAGAACAATTCAAGATTAGGGTTAGGGTTAGGGTTAGGATTAGGGTTAGGGTTAGGGTTAGGGTTAGGATGAATGAACACCGCAAGAACAATCCAAGATTAGGGTTAGGGTTAGGGTTAGGGTTAGGGTTAGGGTTAGGGTTAGGGTGAATGAACACCGCAAGAACAATTCAAGAATAGGGTTAGGGTTAGGGTTAGGGTTAGGGTTAGGGTTAGGGTTAGGGTTAGGGTTAGGGTTAGGGTTAGGGTTAGGGTTAGGGTAAGGGTTAGGGTTAGGGTTAGGGTGAATGAACACCGCAAGAACAATCCAAGAATAGGGTTAGGGTTAGGGTTAGGGTTAGGGTTAGGCTTAGGGTTAGGGTTAGGATGAATGAACACCACAAGAACAATCCAAGAATAGGGTTAGGGTTAGGGTTAGGGTTAGGGTTAGGGTTAGGGTTAGGGTTAGGGTTAGGGTTAGGGTTAGGGTTAGGATGAATGAACACCGCAAGAACAATCCAAGATAAGGGTTAGGGTTAGGGTTAGGGTTAGGGTTAGGGTTGGGGTTAGGGTTAGGGTTAGGGTTAGGGTTAGGGTTAGGGTTAGGGTTAGGGTTAGGGTTAGGGTTAGGGTTAGGGTTAGGCTTAGGGTTAGGGTTAGGGTTAGGATGAATGAACACCGCAAGAACAATCCAAGATAAGGGTTAGGGTTAGGGTTAGGGTTAGGGTTAGGGCTAGGGTTAGGGTTAGGGTTAGGGTTAGGATTAGGGGTAGGGGTAGGGGTAGGGGTAGGGTTAGGGTGAATGAACACCGCAAGAACAATCCAAGAATAGGGTTAGGGTTAGGGTTAGGGTTAGGGTTAGGGTTAGGGTTAGGGTTAGGGTTAGGGTTAGGGTTAGGGTTAGGATGAATGAACACCGCAAGAACAATCCAAGATAAGGGTTAGTGTTAGTGTTAGTGTTAGGGTTAGGGTTAGGGTTAGAGTTAGGGTTAGGGTTAGGGTTAGGGTTAGGGTTAGGGTTAGGATGAATGAACACCGCAAGAACAATCCAAGATTAGGGTTAGGGTTAGGGTTAGGGTTAGGGTTAGGGTTAGGGTTAGGGTTAGGGTTAGGGTTAGGGTTAGGGTTAGGGTTAGGATGAATGAACACTACAAGAACAATCCAAGATAATGGTTAGGGTTAGGGTTAGGGTTAGAGTTAGAGTTAGGGTTAGGGTTAGGCTTAGGGTTAGGGTTAGGGTTAGGGTTAGGGTTAGGGTTAGGGTGAATGAACACCGCAAGAACAATCCACGAATAGGGTTAGGGTTAGGGTTAGGGTTAGGGTTAGGGTTAGGGTTAGGGTTAGGGTTAGGGTTAGGGTTAGAGTGAATGAACACCGGAAGAACAATCCAAGAATAGGGTTAGGGTTAGGGTTAGGGTTAGGGTTAGGGTTAGGTTAGGGTTAGGGTTAGGGTTAGGCTTAGAGTTAGGGTTAGGGTTAGGTTTAGGATGAATGAACACCGCAAGAACAATTCAAGATTAGGGTTAGGGTTAGGGTTAGGGTTAGGATTAGGGTTAGGGTTAGGGTTAGGGTTAGGATGAATGAACACCGCAAGAACAATCCAAGATTAGGGTTAGGGTTAGGGTTAGGGTTAGGGTTAGGGTTAGGGTTAGGGTGAATGAACACCGCAAGAACAATCCAAGAATAGGGTTAGGGTTAGGGTTAGGGTTAGGGTTAGGGTTAGGGT
>NW_028113075.1:230000-240000 GCF_964234715.1 Podarcis melisellensis | reverse complement strand
GGTTAGGGTTAGGGTTAGGGTTAGGGTTAGGATGAATGAACACCGCAAGAACAATCCAAGATTAGGGTTAGGGTTAGGGTTAGGGTTAGGGTTAAGGTTAGGGTTAGGGTTAGGGTTAGGGTTAGGGTTAGGGTTAGGGTTAGGGTTAGGGTTAGGGTTAGGGTTAGGGTTAGGATGAATGAACACTACAAGAACAATCCAAGAATAGGGTTAGGGTTAGGGTTAGGGTTAGGGTTAGGGTTAGGGTTAGGAGGAATGAACACCGCAAGAACAATCCAAGATAAGGGTTAGGGTTAGGGTTAGGGTTAGGGTTAGGGTTAGGGTTAGGGTTAGGGTTAGGGTTAGGGTTAGGGTTAGGGTTAGGATGAATGAACACCGCAAGAACAATCCAAGATAAGGGTTAGGGTTAGGGTTAGGGTTAGGGTTAGGGTTAGGGTTAGGGTTAGGGTTAGGGTTAGGGTGAATGAACACCGCAAGAACAATCCAAGATTAAGGTTAGGGTTAGGATTAGGATTAGGGTTAGGGTTAGGGTTAGGGTTAGGGTTAGGGTTAGGATGAATGAACACCGCAAGAACAATCCCAGATTACGGTTAGGGTTAGGGTTAGGGTTAGGGTTAGGATTAGGGTTAGGGTTAGGGTTAGGGTTAGGGTTAGGGAAAGGGTTAGGGTTAGGGTTAGGGTGAATGAACACCGCAAGAACAATCCAAGAATAGGGTTAGGGTTAGGGTTAGGGTTAGGCTTAGGGTTAGGGTTAGGGTTAGGATGAATGAACACCACAAGAACAATCCAAGAATAGGGTTAGGGTTAGGGTTAGGGTTAGGGTTAGGATGAATGAACACCGCAAGAACAATCCAAGATAAGGGTTAGGGTTAGGGTTAGGGTTAGGGTTAGGGTTAGGGTTAGGGTTAGGGTTAGGGTTAGGGTTGGGGTTAGGGTTAGGGTTAGGGTTAGGGTTAGGGTTAGGATGAATGAACACCGCAAGAACAATCCAAGATAAGGGTTAGGGTTAGGGTTAGGGTTAGGGTTAGGGTTAGGGTTAGGGTTAGGGTTAGGGTTAGGGTTAGGGTTAGGGTTAGGGTTAGGTTTAGGATGAATGAACACCGCAAGAACAATCCAAGATTAGGGTTAGGGTTAGGGTTAGGGTTAGGGTTAGGGTTAGGGTTAGGGTTAGGCTTAGGCTTAGGCTTAGGCTTAGGGTTAGGGTTAGGGTTAGGGTTAGGATGAATGAACACTACAAGAACAATCCAAGATTAGGGTTAGGGTTAGGGTTAGGGTTAGGGTTAGGGTTAGGGTTAGGGTTAGGGTTAGGGTTAGGGTTAGGGTTAGGGTTAGGGTAAGGGTTAGGATGAATGAACACTACAAGAACAATCCAAGATTAGGGTTAGGGTTAGGGTTAGGGTTAGGGTTAGGGTTAGGGTTAGGGTTAGGATGAATGAACACCGCAAGAACAATCCAAGATTAGGGTTAGGGTTAGGTTTAGGGTTAGGGTTAGGGTTAGGGTTAGGGTTAGGGTTAGGGTTAGGGTTAGGGTGAATGAACACCGCAAGAACAATCCAAGAATAGGGTTAGGGTTAGGGTTAGGGTTAGGGTTAGGGTGAATGAACACCGCAAGAACAATCCAAGAATAGGGTTAGGGTTAGGGTTAGGGTTAGGGTTAGGGTTAGGGTTAGGGTTAGGGTTGGGGTTAGGGTTAGGGTTAGGGTTAGGGTTAGGGTTAGGATGAATGAACACCGCAAGAACAATCCAAGATTAGGGTTAGGGTTAGGGTTAGGGTTAGGGTTAAGGTTAGGGTTAGGGTTAGGGTTAGGGTTAGGGTTAGGGTTAGGGTTAGGGTTAGGGTTAGGGTTAGGGTTAGGATGAATGAACACTACAAGAACAATCCAAGAATAGGGTTAGGGTTAGGGTTAGGGTTAGGGTTAGGGTTAGGAGGAATGAACACCGCAAGAACAATCCAAGATAAGGGTTAGGGTTAGGGTTAGGGTTAGGGTTAGGGTTAGGGTTAGGGTTAGGGTTAGGGTTAGGGTTAGGGTTAGGGTTAGGGTTAGGGTTAGGGTTAGGGTTAGGATGAATGAACACCGCAAGAACAATCCAAGATAAGGGTTAGGGTTAGGGTTAGGGTTAGGGTTAGGGTTAGGGTTAGGGTTAGTATGAATGAACACCGCAAGAACAATCCAAGATTAGGGTTAGGGTTAGGGTTAGGGTTAGGGTTAGGGTTAGGGTTAGGGTTAGGGTTAGGGTGAATGAACACCGCAAGAACAATCCAAGATTAGGGTTAGGGTTAGGGTTAGGGTTAGGGTTAGGATGAATGAACACTACAAGAACATTCCAAGAATAGGGTTAGGGTTAGGGTTAGGGTTAGGGTTAGGGTTAGGGTTAGGGTTAGGGTTAGGATGAATGAACACCGCAAGAACAATCCAAGATTAGGGTTAGGGTTAGGGTTAGGGTTAGGGTTAGGGTTAGGGTTAGGGTTAGGGTTAGGGTTAGGATGAATGAACACTACAAGAACAATCCAAGGTTAGGGTTAGGGTTAGGGTTAGGGTTAGGGTTAGGGTTAGGGTTAGGGTTAGGGTTAGGATGAATGAACACCACAAGAACAATCCAAGATTAGGGTTAGGGTTAGGGTTAGGGTTAGGGTTAGGGTTAGGGTTAGGGTTAGGATGAATGAACACCACAAGAACAATCCAAGATTAGGGTTAGGGTTAGGGTTAGGGTTAGGGTTAGGGTTAGGGTTAGGGTTAGGGTTAGGGTTAGGGTTAGGATGAATGAACACCACAAGAACAATCCAAGATTAGGGTTAGGGTTAGGGTTAGGGTTAGGGTTAGGGTTAGGGTTAGGGTTAGGGTTAGGGTTAGGGTTAGGGTTAAGGTTAGGGTTAGGGTTAGGGTGAATGAACACCGCAAGAACAATCCAAGAATAGGGTTAGGGTTAGGGTTAGGGTTAGGGTTAGGGTTAGGGTTAGGGTTAGGGTTAGGGTTAGGATTAGGGTTAGGGTTAGGGTTAGGGTTAGGGTTAGGGTTAGGGTTAGGGTGAATGAACACCGCAAGAACAATCCAAGAATAGGGTTAGGGTTAGGGTTAGGGTTAGGGTTAGGGTTAGGGTTAGGGTTAGGGTTAGGGTTAGGGTTAGGATGAATGAACACCGCAAGAACAATCCAAAATAAGGGTTAGGGTTAGGGTTAGGGTTAGGGTTAGGGTTAGGGTTAGGGTTAGGGTTATGGTTAGGGTTAGGATGAATGAACACCGCAAGAACAATCCAAGATAAGGGTTAGGGTTAGGGTTAGGGTTAGGGTTAGGGTTAGGGTTAGGGTTAGGGTTAGGGTTAGAGTTAGGGTTAGGGTTAGGGTTAGGGTTAGGGTAAGGGTAAGGGTTAGGGTGAATGAACACCGCAAGAACAATCCAAGAATAGGGTTACGGTTAGGGTTAGGGTTAGGGTTAGGGTTAGGGTTAGGGTTGTTAGGGTTAGGGTTAGGGTTAGGGTTAGGGTTAGGGTTAGAGTGAATGAACACCGGAAGAACAATCCAAGAATAGGGTTAGGGTTAGGGTTAGGGTTAGGGTTAGGGTTAGGGTTAGGGTTAGGGTTAGAGTTAGGGTTAGGTTTAGGATGAATGAACACCGCAAGAACAATCCAAGATTAGGGTTAGGGTTAGGGTTAGGGTTAGGGTTAGGGTTAGGGTTAGGGTTAGGGTTAGGGTTAGGGTTAGGGTGAATGAACACCGCAAGAACAATCCAAGATTAAGGTTAGGGTTAGGATTAGGATTAGGGTTAGGGTTAGGGTTAGGGTTAGGGTTAGGGTTAGGATGAATGAACACCGCAAGAACAATCCCAGATTACGGTTAGGGTTAGGGTTAGGGTTAGGGTTAGGATTAGGGTTAGGGTTAGGGTTAGGGTTAGGGTTAGGGAAAGGGTTAGGGTTAGGGTTAGGGTGAATGAACACCGAAAAACAATCCAAGAATAGGGTTAGGGTTAGGGTTAGGGTTAGGCTTAGGGTTAGGGTTAGGGTTAGGATGAATGAACACCACAAGAACAATCCAAGAATAGGGTTAGGGTTAGGGTTAGGGTTAGGGTTAGGATGAATGAACACCGCAAGAACAATCCAAGATAAGGGTTAGGGTTAGGGTTAGGGTTAGGGTTAGGGTTAGGGTTAGGGTTAGGGTTAGGGTTAGGGTTAGGGTTGGGGTTAGGGTTAGGGTTAGGGTTAGGGTTAGGGTTAGGATGAATGAACACCGCAAGAACAATCCAAGATAAGGGTTAGGGTTAGGGTTAGGGTTAGGGTTAGGGTTAGGGTTAGGGTTAGGGTTAGGGTTAGGGTTAGGGTTAGGGTTAGGGTTAGGGTTAGGGTTAGGGTTAGGGTTAGGGTTAGGGTTAGGGTTAGGGTTAGGATGAATGAACACTACAAGAACAATCCAAGAATAGGGTTAGGGTTAGGGTTAGGGTTAGGGTTAGGGTTAGGGTTAGGAGGAATGAACACCGCAAGAACAATCCAAGATAAGGGTTAGGGTTAGGGTTAGGGTTAGGGTTAGGGTTAGGGTTAGGGTTAGGGTTAGGGTTAGGGTTAGGGTTAGGGTTAGGGTTAGGATGAATGAACACCGCAAGAACAATCCAAGATAAGGGTTAGGGTTAGGGTTAGGGTTAGGGTTAGGGTTAGGGTTAGGGTTAGGGTTAGGGTTAGGGTGAATGAACACCGCAAGAACAATCCAAGATTAAGGTTAGGGTTAGGATTAGGATTAGGGTTAGGGTTAGGGTTAGGGTTAGGGTTAGGGTTAGGATGAATGAACACCGCAAGAACAATCCCAGATTACGGTTAGGGTTAGGGTTAGGGTTAGGGTTAGGATTAGGGTTAGGGTTAGGGTTAGGGTTAGGGTTAGGGAAAGGGTTAGGGTTAGGGTTAGGGTGAATGAACACCGCAAGAACAATCCAAGAATAGGGTTAGGGTTAGGGTTAGGGTTAGGCTTAGGGTTAGGGTTAGGGTTAGGATGAATGAACACCACAAGAACAATCCAAGAATAGGGTTAGGGTTAGGGTTAGGGTTAGGGTTAGGATGAATGAACACCGCAAGAACAATCCAAGATAAGGGTTAGGGTTAGGGTTAGGGTTAGGGTTAGGGTTAGGGTTAGGGTTAGGGTTAGGGTTGGGGTTAGGGTTAGGGTTAGGGTTAGGGTTAGGGTTAGGATGAATGAACACCGCAAGAACAATCCAAGATAAGGGTTAGGGTTAGGGTTAGGGTTAGGGTTAGGGTTAGGGTTAGGGTTAGGGTTAGGGTTAGGGTTAGGGTTAGGGTTAGGGTTAGGGTTAGGGTTAGGTTTAGGATGAATGAACACCGCAAGAACAATCCAAGATTAGGGTTAGGGTTAGGGTTAGGGTTAGGGTTAGGGTTAGGGTTAGGGTTAGGCTTAGGCTTAGGCTTAGGCTTAGGGTTAGGGTTAGGGTTAGGGTTAGGATGAATGAACACTACAAGAACAATCCAAGATTAGGGTTAGGGTTAGGGTTAGGGTTAGGGTTAGGGTTAGGGTTAGGGTTAGGGTTAGGGTTAGGGTAAGGGTTAGGATGAATGAACACTACAAGAACAATCCAAGATTAGGGTTAGGGTTAGGGTTAGGGTTAGGGTTAGGGTTAGGGTTAGGATGAATGAACACCGCAAGAACAATCCAAGATTAGGGTTAGGGTTAGGTTTAGGGTTAGGGTTAGGGTTAGGGTTAGGGTTAGGGTTAGGGTTAGGGTTAGGGTGAATGAACACCGCAAGAACAATCCAAGAATAGGGTTAGGGTTAGGGTTAGGGTTAGGGTTAGGGTGAATGAACACCGCAAGAACAATCCAAGAATAGGGTTAGGGTTAGGGTTAGGGTTAGGGTTAGGGTTAGGGTTAGGGTTAGGGTTGGGGTTAGGGTTAGGGTTAGGGTTAGGGTTAGGGTTAGGATGAATGAACACCGCAAGAACAATCCAAGATTAGGGTTAGGGTTAGGGTTAGGGTTAGGGTTAAGGTTAGGGTTAGGGTTAGGGTTAGGGTTAGGGTTAGGGTTAGGGTTAGGGTTAGGGTTAGGGTTAGGGTTAGGGTTAGGATGAATGAACACTACAAGAACAATCCAAGAATAGGGTTAGGGTTAGGGTTAGGGTTAGGGTTAGGGTTAGGAGGAATGAACACCGCAAGAACAATCCAAGATAAGGGTTAGGGTTAGGGTTAGGGTTAGGGTTAGGGTTAGGGTTAGGGTTAGGGTTAGGGTTAGGGTTAGGGTTAGGGTTAGGGTTAGGGTTAGGGTTAGGGTTAGGGTTAGGATGAATGAACACCGCAAGAACAATCCAAGATAAGGGTTAGGGTTAGGGTTAGGGTTAGGGTTAGGGTTAGGGTTAGGGTTAGGGTTAGGGTTAGGGTTAGGGTTAGGGTTAGGTTTAGGATGAATGAACACCGCAAGAACAATCCAAGATTAGGGTTATGGTTAGGGTTAGGGTTAGGGATAGGGTTAGGGTTAGGGTTAGGCTTAGGCTTAGGGTTAGGGTTAGGATGAATGAACACTACAAGAACAATCCAAGATTAGGGTTAGGGTTAGGGTTAGGGTTAGGGTTAGGGTTAGGGTTAGGATGAATGAACACCGCAAGAACAATCCAAGATTAGGGTTAGGGTTAGGGTTAGGGTTAGGGTTAGGGTTAGGGTTTGGGTGAATGAACACCGCAAGAACAATCCAAGAATAGGGTTAGGGTTAGGGTTAGGGTTAGGGTTAGGGTGAATGAACACCGCAAGAACAATCCAAGAATAGGGTTAGGGTTAGGGTTAGGGTTAGGGTTAGGGTTAGGGTTAGGGTTAGGGTTAGGGTTAGGGTTAGGGTTAGGATGAATGAACACCGCAAGAACAATCCAAGATTAGGGTTAGGGTTAGGGTTAGGGTTAGGGTTAAGGTTAGGGTTAGGGTTAGGGTTAGGGTTAGGGTTAGGGTTAGGGTTAGGGTTAGGGTTAGGGTTAGGGTTAGGGTTAGGGTTAGGGTTAGGATGAATGAACACTACAAGAACAATCCAAGAATAGGGTTAGGGTTAGGGTTAGGGTTAGGGTTAGGGTTAGGGTTAGGGTTAGGGTTAGGGTTAGGGTTAGGGTTAGGATGAATGAACACCGCAAGAACAATCCAAGATTAGGGTTAGGGTTAGGGTTAGGGTTAGGGTTAGGGTTAGGGTTAGGGTTTGGGTGAATGAACACCGCAAGAACAATCCAAGAATAGGGTTAGGGTTAGGGTTAGGGTTAGGGTTAGGGTTAGGGTTAGGGTGAATGAACACCGCAAGAACAATCCAAGAATAGGGTTAGGGTTAGGGTTAGGGTTAGGGTTAGGGTTAGGGTTAGGGTTAGGGTTAGGGTTAGGGTTAGGGTTAGGGTTAGGATGAATGAACACCGCAAGAACAATCCAAGATTAGGGTTAGGGTTAGGGTTAGGGTTAGGGTTAGGGTTAAGGTTAGGGTTAGGGTTAGGGTTAGGGTTAGGGTTAGGGTTAGGGTTAGGGTTAGGGTTAGGGTTAGGGTTAGGGTTAGGATGAATGAACACTACAAGAACAATCCAAGAATAGGGTTAGGGTTAGGGTTAGGGTTAGGGTTAGGGTTAGGGTTACGGTTAGGGTTAGGGTTAGGGTTAGGGTTAGGGTTAGGATGAATGAACACCGCAAGAACAATCCAAGATTAGGGTTAGGGTTAGGGTTAGGGTTAGGGTTAGGGTTAGGGTTAGGGTTAGGGTTAGGGTTAGGGTTAGGGTTAGGGTTAGGGTTAGGGTTAGGATGAATGAACACCGCAAGAACAATCCAAGATTAGGGTTAGGGTTAGGGTTAGGGTTAGGGTTAGGGTTAGGGTTAGGGTTAGGGTTAGGGTTAGGGTTAGGGTTAGGGTTAGGGTTAGGGTTAGGGTTAGGATGAATGAACACTACAAGAACAATCCAAGAATAGGGTTAGGGTTAGGGTTAGGGTTAGGGTTAGGGTTAGGAGGAATGAACACCGCAAGAACAATCCAAATTAAGGGTTAGGGTTAGGGTTAGGGTTAGGGTTAGGGTTAGGGTTAGGGTTAGGGTTAGGGTTAGGGTTAGGGTTGGGGTTAGGGTTAGGGTTAGGGTTAGGGTTAGGGTTAGGGTTAGGATGAATGAACACCTCAAGAACAATCCAAGATAAGGGTTAGGGTTAGGGTTAGGGTTAGGGTTAGGGTTAGGGTTAGGGTTAGGATGAATGAACACTACAAGAACAATCCAAGAATAGGGTTAGGGTTAGGGTTAGGGTTAGGGTTAGGGTTAGGGTTAGGATGAATGAACACCGCAAGAACAATCCAAGATAAGGGTTAGGGTTAGGGTTAGGGTTAGGGTTAGGGTTAGGGTTAGGGTTAGGGTTGGGGTTAGGGTTAGGGTTAGGGTTAGGGTTAGGGTTAGGGTTAGGATGAATGAACACCGCAAGAACAATTCAAGATAAGGGTTAGGGTTAGGGTTAGGGTTAGGGTTAGGGTTAGGGTTAGGGTTAGGGTTAGGGTTAGGGTTAGGGTTAGGGTTAGGGTTAGGTTTAGGATGAATGAACACCGCAAGAACAATCCAAGATTAGGGTTATGGTTAGGGTTAGGGTTAGGGTTAGGGTTAGGGATAGGGTTAGGGTTAGGGTTAGGCTTAGGCTTAGGGTTAGGGTTAGGGTTAGGATGAATGAACACTACAAGAACAATCCAAGATTAGGGTTGGGGTTAGGGTTAGGGTTAGGGTTAGGGTTAGGGTTAGGGTTAGGATGAATGAACACCGCAAGAACAATCCAAGATTAGGGTTAGGGTTAGGGTTAGGGTTAGGGTTAGGGTTAGGGTTAGGGTTAGGGTTAGGGTTAGGGTTAGGGTTAGGGTTAGGGTTAGGGTTAGGATGAATGAACACTACAAGAACAATCCAAGAATAGGGTTAGGGTTAGGGTTAGGGTTAGGGTTAGGGTTAGGGTTAGGGTTAGGGTTAGGGTTAGGGTTAGGGTTAGGGTTAGGGTTAGGGTTAGGGTTAGGGTTAGGGTTAGGATGAATGAACACCGCAAGAACAATCCAAGATTAGGGTTAGGGTTAGGGTTAGGGTTAGGGTTAGGGTTAGGGTTAGGGTTTGGGTGAATGAACACCGCAAGAACAATCCAAGAATAGGGTTAGGGTTAGGGTTAGGGTTAGGGTTAGGGTGAATGAACACCGCAAGAACAATCCAAGAATAGGGTTAGGGTTAGGGTTAGGGTTAGGGTTAGGGTTAGGGTTAGGGTTAGGGTTAGGGTTAGGGTTAGGATGAATGAACACCGCAAGAACAATCCAAGATTAGGGTTAGGGTTAGGGTTAGGGTTAGGGTTAGGGTTAAGGTTAGGGTTAGGGTTAGGGTTAGGGTTAGGGTTAGGGTTAGGGTTAGGGTTAGGGTTAGGGTTAGGGTTAGGATGAATGAACACTACAAGAACAATCCAAGAATAGGGTTAGGGTTAGGGTTAGGGTTAGGGTTAGGGTTAGGGTTAGGGTTAGGGTTAGGGTTAGGGTTAGGGTTAGGGTTAGGATGAATGAACACCGCAAGAACAATCCAAGATTAGGGTTAGGGTTAGGGTTAGGGTTAGGGTTAGGGTTAGGGTTAGGGTTAGGGTTAGGATGAATGAACACTACAAGAACAATCCAAGGTTAGGGTTAGGGTTAGGGTTAGGGTTAGGGTTAGGGTGAATGAACACCGCAAGAACAATCCAAGATTAGGGTTAGGGTTAGGGTTAGGGTTAGGGTTAGGGTTAGGGTTAGGGTTAGGGTTAGGGTTAGGGTTAGGGTTAGGGTTAGGGTTAGGGTTAGGGTTAGGGTTAGGATGAATGAACACCGCAAGAACAATCCAAGATTACGGTTAGGGTTAGGGTTATGGTTAGGGTTAGGGTTAGGGTTAGGGTTAGGGTTAGGGTTAGTATGAATGAACACTACAAGAAAAATCCAAGATTAGGGTTAGGGTTAGGGTTAGGGTTAGGATGAATGAACACCGCAAGAACAATCCAAGATTAGGGTTAGGGTTAGGGTTAGGGTTAGGGTTAGG
>NW_028113075.1:222500-227500 GCF_964234715.1 Podarcis melisellensis | reverse complement strand
GGTTAGGGTTAGGGTTAGGGTTAGGGTTAGGGTTAGGGTTAGGTTTAGGATGAATGAACACCGCAAGAACAATCCAAGATTAGGGTTATGGTTAGGGTTAGGGTTAGGGATAGGGTTAGGGTTAGGGTTAGGCTTAGGCTTAGGGTTAGGGTTAGGATGAATGAACACTACAAGAACAATCCAAGATTAGGGTTGGGGTTAGGGTTAGGGTTAGGGTTAGGGTTAGGGTTAGGGTTAGGGTTAGGATGAATGAACACCGCAAGAACAATCCAAGATTAGGGTTAGGGTTAGGGTTAGGGTTAGGGTTAGGGTTAGGGTTAGGGTTAGGGTTAGGGTTAGGGTTAGGGTTAGGGTTAGGATGAATGAACACTACAAGAACAATCCAAGAATAGGGTTAGGGTTAGGGTTAGGGTTAGGGTTAGGGTTAGGGTTAGGGTTAGGGTTAGGGTTAGGGTTAGGGTTAGGGTTAGGGTTAGGATGAATGAACACCGCAAGAACAATCCAAGATTAGGGTTAGGGTTAGGGTTAGGGTTAGGGTTAGGGTTAGGGTTAGGGTTTGGGTGAATGAACACCGCAAGAACAATCCAAGAATAGGGTTAGGGTTAGGGTTAGGGTTAGGGTTAGGGTGAATGAACACCGCAAGAACAATCCAAGAATAGGGTTAGGGTTAGGGTTAGGGTTAGGGTTAGGGTTAGGGTTAGGGTTAGGGTTAGGGTTAGGGTTAGGGTTAGGGTTAGGATGAATGAACACCGCAAGAACAATCCAAGATTAGGGTTAGGGTTAGGGTTAGGGTTAGGGTTAGGGTTAAGGTTAGGGTTAGGGTTAGGGTTAGGGTTAGGGTTAGGGTTAGGGTTAGGGTTAGGGTTAGGGTTAGGATGAATGAACACTACAAGAACAATCCAAGAATAGGGTTAGGGTTAGGGTTAGGGTTAGGGTTAGGGTTAGGGTTAGGGTTAGGGTTAGGGTTAGGGTTAGGGTTAGGGTTAGGGTTAGGGTTAGGATGAATGAACACCGCAAGAACAATCCAAGATTAGGGTTAGGGTTAGGGTTAGGGTTAGGGTTAGGGTTAGGGTTAGGGTTAGGGTTAGGGTTAGGGTTAGGATGAATGAACACTACAAGAACAATCCAAGGTTAGGGTTAGGGTTAGGGTTAGGGTTAGGGTTAGGGTGAATGAACACCGCAAGAACAATCCAAGATTAGGGTTAGGGTTAGGGTTAGGGTTAGGGTTAGGGTTAGGGTTAGGGTTAGGGTTAGGGTTAGGGTTAGGGTTAGGGTTAGGATGAATGAACACCGCAAGAACAATCCAAGATTACGGTTAGGGTTAGGGTTATGGTTAGGGTTAGGGTTAGGGTTAGGGTTAGGGTTAGGGTTAGGGTTAGTATGAATGAACACTACAAGAACAATCCAAGATTAGGGTTAGGGTTAGGGTTAGGGTTAGGATGAATGAACACCGCAAGAACAATCCAAGATTAGGGTTAGGGTTAGGGTTAGGGTTAGGGTTAGGGTTAGGGTTAGGGTTAGGGTTAGGGTGAATGAACACCGCAAGAACAATCCAAGAATAGGGTTAGGGTTAGGGTTAGGGTTAGGGTTAGGGTTAGGGTTAGGGTTAGGGTTAGGGTGAATGAACACCGCAAGAACAATCCAAGAATAGGGTTAGGGTTAGGGTTAGGGTTAGGGTTAGGGTTAGGGTTAGGGTTAGGGTTAGGGTTAGGATGAATGAACACCGCAAGAACAATCCAAGATTAGGGTTAGGGTTAGGGTTAGGGTTAGGGTTAGGGTTAGGGTTAGGGTTAGGGTTAGGGTTAGGGTTAGGATGAATGAACACTACAAGAACAATCCAAGATTAGGGTTAGGGTTAGGGTTAGGGTTAGGGTTAGGGTTAGGGTTAGGGTTAGGGTTAGGGTTAGGGTTAGGGTTAGGGTTAGGATGAATGAACACCGCAAGAACAATCCAAGATTAGGGTTAGGGTTAGGGTTAGGGTTAGGGTTAGGGTTAGGGTTAGGGTTAGGGTTAGGGTTAGGGTTAGGGTTAGGGTTAGGGTTAGGGTTAGGGTTAGGGTTAGGGTTAGGGTTAGGGTTAGGATGAATGAACACCGCAAGAACAATCCAAAATAAGGGTTAGTGTTAGTGTTAGGGTTAGTGTTAGGGTTAGGGTTAGGGTTAGGGTTAGGGTTGGGTTAGGGTTAGGGTAAGGGTAAGGGTTAGGGTTAGGGTTAGGGTTAGGGTTAGGGTTAGGGTTAGGGTTGGGTTAGGGTTAGGGTAAGGGTTAGGGTTTGGTTTAGGGTGAATGAACACCGCAAGAACAATCCAAGCTTATGGGTAGGGTTAGGGTTAGGGTTAGGTTTAGGTTTAGGGTTAGGGATAGGGTTAGGGTTAGGGTTAGGGTTAGGGTTAGGGTTAGGGTTAGGGTTAGGGTTAGGGTGAATGAACGCTGCAAGAATAATCCAAGCTTAGGGTTAGGGTTAGGGTTAGGGTTAGGGTTAGGGTTAGGGTTAGGGTGAGGGTTAGGATGAATGAACACCACAAGAACAATCCAAGATTAGGGTTAGGGTTAGGGTTAGGGTTAGGGTTAGGGTTAGGGTTAGGGTGAATTAACAACGCAGGAACAATCCAAGATTAGGGTTAGGGTTACTGGTAGGGTTAGGGTTAGGGTTAGGGTTAGGGTTAGGGTTAGGGTTAGGGTTAGGGTGAATGAACACCGCAAGAACAATCCAAGATTAGGGTTAGGGTTAGGGTTAGGGTTAGGGTTAGGGTTAGGGTTAGGGTTAGGGTTAGGGTTAGGGTTAGGGTTAGGGTTAGGGTGAATGCACGCCGCAAGAACAATCCAAGCTTAGGGTTAGGGTTAGGGTTAGGGTTAGGGTTAGGGTTAGGGTTAGGGTTAGGGTTAGGGTGAGGGTTAGGGTGAATGAACACCGCAAGAACATTCCAAGATTAGAGTTAGGGTTAGGGTTAGGGTTAGGGTTAGGGTTAGGGTTAGGGTTAGGGTTAGTATGAATGAACACCGCAAGAACAATCCAAGATTAGGGTTAGGGTTAGGGTTAGGGTTAGGGTTAGGGTTAGGGTTAGGGTTAGGGTGAATGAACACCGCAAGAACAATCCAAGATTAGGGTTAGGGTTAGGGTTAGGGTTAGGGTTAGGGTTAGGATGAATGAACACTACAAGAACATTCCAAGAATAGGGTTAGGGTTAGGGTTAGGGTTAGGGTTAGGGTTAGGGTTAGGGTTAGGATGAATGAACACCGCAAGAACAATCCAAGATTAGGGTTAGGGTTAGGGTTAGGGTTAGGGTTAGGGTTAGGGTTAGGGTTAGGGTTAGGGTTAGGGTTAGGGATAGGGTTAGGATGAATGAACACTACAAGAACAATCCAAGGTTAGGGTTAGGGTTAGGGTTAGGGTTAGGGTTAGGGTTAGGGTTAGGGTGAATGAACACCGCAAGAACAATCCAAGATTAGGGTTAGGGTTAGGGTTAGGGTTAGGGTTAGGGTTAGGGTTAGGGTTAGGGTTAGGATGAATGAACACCACAAGAACAATCCAAGATTAGGGTTAGGGTTAGGGTTAGGGTTAGGGTTAGGGTTAGGGTTAGGGTGAGGGTTAGGGTTAGGGTTAGGGTTAGGGTTAGGGTTAGGGTTAGGGTTAGGGTTAGGGTGAATGAACACCGCAAGAACAATCCAAGAATAGGGTTAGGGTTAGGGTTAGGGTTAGGGTTAGGGTTAGGGTTAGGGTTAGGGTTAGGGTTAGGATTAGGGTTAGGGTTAGGGTTAGGGTTAGGGTTAGGGTGAATGAACACCGCAAGAACAATCCAAGAATAGGGTTAGGGTTAGGGTTAGGGTTAGGGTTAGGGTTAGGGTTAGGGTTAGGGTTAGGGTTAGGGTTAGGGTTAGGGTTAGGGTTAGGGTTAGGGTTAGGGTTAGGATGAATGAACACCGCAAGAACAATCCAAAATAAGGGTTAGGGTTAGGGTTAGGGTTAGGGTTAGGGTTAGGGTTAGGGTTAGGGTTAGGATGAATGAACACCGCAAGAACAATCCAAGATAAGGGTTAGGGTTAGGGTTAGGGTTAGGGTTAGGGTTAGGGTTAGGGTTAGGGTTAGGGTTAGAGTTAGGGTTAGGGTTAGGGTTAGGGTTAGGGTTAGGGTTAGGGTTAGGGTAAGGGTTAGGGTGAATGAACACCGCAAGAACAATCCAAGAATAGGGTTAGGGTTAGGGTTAGGGTTAGGGTTAGGGTTAGGGTTAGGGTTAGGGTTAGGGTTAGGGTTAGGGTTAGAGTGAATGAACACCGGAAGAACAATCCAAGAATAGGGTTAGGGTTAGGGTTAGGGTTAGGGTTAGGGTTAGGGTTAGAGTTAGGGTTAGGTTTAGGATGAATGAACACCGCAAGAACAATCCAAGATTAGGGTTAGGGTTAGGGTTAGGGTTAGGGTTAAGGTTAGGGTTAGGGTTAGGGTTAGGGTTAGGGTTAGGGTTAGGGTTAGGGTTAGGATTAGGGTTAGGGTTAGGGTTAGGGTGAATGAACACCGCAAGAACAATCCAAGAATAGGGTTAGGGTTAGGGTTAGGGTTAGGGTTAGGGTTAGGGTGAATGAACACCGCAAGAACAATCCAAGAATAGGGTTAGGGTTAGGGTTAGGGTTAGGGTTAGGGTTAGGGTTAGGGTTAGGGTTAGGGTTAGGATGAATGAACACCGCAAGAACAATCCAAGATTAGGGTTAGGGTTAGGGTTAGGGTTAGGGTTAGGGTTAGGATGAATGAACACTACAAGAACAATCCAAGATTAGGGTTAGGGTTAGGGTTAGGGTTAGGGTTAGGGTTAGGGTTAGGGTTAGGGTTAGGGTTAGGATGAATGAACACCGCAAGAACAATCCAAGATTAGGGTTAGGGTTAGGGTTAGGGTTAGGGTTAGGGTTAGGGTTAGGGTTAGGGTTAGGGTTAGGGTTAGGGTTAGGGTTAGGGTTAGGGTTACGGTTAGGGTTAGGGTTAGGGTTAGGGTTAGGGTTAGGGTGAATGA
>NW_028113075.1:215000-217500 GCF_964234715.1 Podarcis melisellensis | reverse complement strand
ACCGGAAGAACAATCCAAGAATAGGGTTAGGGTTAGGGTTAGGGTTAGGGTTAGGGTTAGGGTTAGGGTTAGGGTTAGGGTTAGAGTTAGGGTTAGGTTTAGGATGAATGAACACCGCAAGAACAATCCAAGATTAGGGTTAGGGTTAGGGTTAGGGTTAGGGTTAAGGTTAGGGTTAGGGTTAGGGTTAGGGTTAGGGTTAGGGTTAGGGTTAGGGTTAGGGTTAGGGTTAGGATTAGGGTTAGGGTTAGGGTTAGGGTGAATGAACACCGCAAGAACAATCCAAGATTAAGGTTAGGGTTAGGATTAGGATTAGGATTAGGGTTAGGGTTAGGGTTAGGGTTAGGGTTAGGTTTAGGGTTAGGATGAATGAACACCGCAAGAACAATCCGAGATTACGGTTAGGGTTAGGGTTAGGGTTAGGGTTAGGGTTAGGGTTAGGATTAGGGTTAGGGTTAGGGTTAGGGTTAGGGTTAGGGTTAGGGTTAGGGAAAGGGTTAGGGTTAGGGTTAGGGTGAATGAACACCGCAAGAACAATCCAAGAATAGGGTTAGGGTTAGGGTTAGGGTTAGGGTTAGGGTTAGGGTTAGGGTTAGGGTTAGGGTTAGGATGAATGAACACCACAAGAACAATCCAAGAATAGGGTTAGGGTTAGGGTTAGGGTTAGGGTTAGGGTTAGGTTTAGGATGAATGAACACCGCAAGAACCATCCAAGATAAGGGTTAGGGTTAGGGTTAGGGTTAGGGTTAGGGTTAGGGTTAGGGTTAGGGTTAGGGTTACGGTTGGGGTTAGGGTTAGGGTTAGGGTTAGGGTTAGGGTTAGGATGAATGAACACCGCAAGAACAATCCAAGATAAGGGTTAGGGTTAGGGTTAGGGTTAGGGTTAGGGTTAGGGTTAGGGTTAGGGTTAGGGTTAGGGTTAGGGTTAGGGTTAGGGTTAGGGTTCGGTTTAGGATGAATGAACACCGCAAGAACAATCCAAGATTAGGGTTAGGGTTAGGGTTAGGGTTAGGGTTAGGGTTAGGCTTAGGGTTAGGCTTAGGCTTAGGCTTAGGCTTAGGCTTAGGCTTAGGGTTAGGATGAATGAACACTACAAGAACAATCCAAGATTAGGGTTAGGGTTAGGGTTAGGGTTAGGGTTAGGGTTAGGGTTAGGGTTAGGGTTAGGGTTAGGGTTAGGGTTAGGATGAATGAACACCGCAAGAACAATCCAAGATTAGGGTTAGGGTTAGGGTTAGGGTTAGGGTTAGGGTTAGGGTTAGGGTTAGGGTGAATGAACACCGCAAGAACAATCCAAGAATAGGGTTAGGGTTAGGGTTAGGGTTAGGGTTAGGGTGAATGAACACCGCAAGAACAATCCAAGAATAGGGTTAGGGTTAGGGTTAGGGTTAGGGTTAGGGTTAGGGTTAGGGTTAGGGTTAGGGTTAGGGTTAGGGTTAGGGTTAGGGTTAGGGTTAGGGTTAGGGTTAGGATGAATGAACACCGCAAGAACAATCCAAGATTAGGGTTAGGGTTAGGGTTAGGGTTAGGGTTAGGGTTAGGGTTAGGGTTAGGGTTAGGGTTAGGGTTAGGGTTAGGGTTAGGGTTAGGGTTAGGGTTAGGATGAATGAACACTACAAGAACAATCCAAGAATAGGGTTAGGGTTAGGGTTAGGGTTAGGGTTAGGGTTAGGGTTAGGGTTAGGGTTAGGGTTAGGATGAATGAACACCGCAAGAACAATCCAAGATAAGGGTTAGGGTTAGGGTTAGGGTTAGGGTTAGGGTTAGGGTTAGGGTTAGGGTTAGGGTTAGGGTTAAGGTTAGGGTTAGGGTTAGGGTGAATGAACACCGCAAGAACAATCCAAGAATAGGGTTAGGGTTAGGGTTAGGGTTAGGGTTAGGGTTAGGGTTAGGGTTAGGGTTAGGGTTAGGATTAGGGTTAGGGTTAGGGTTAGGGTTAGGGTTAGGGTTAGGGTTAGGGTTAGGGTTAGGGTTAGGGTGAATGAACACCGCAAGAACAATCCAAGAATAGGGTTAGGGTTAGGGTTAGGGTTAGGGTTAGGGTTAGGGTTAGGGTTAGGGTTAGGGTTAGGGTTAGGGTTAGGGTTAGGGTTAGGGTTAGGATGAATGAACACCGCAAGAACAATCCAAAATAAGGGTTAGGGTTAGGGTTAGGGTTAGGGTTAGGGTTAGGGTTAGGGTTAGGATGAATGAACACCGCAAGAACAATCCAAGATAAGGGTTAGGGTTAGGGTTAGGGTTAGGGTTAGGGTTAGGGTTAGGGTTAGGGTTAGAGTTAGGGTTAGGGTTAGGGTTAGGGTTAGGGTTAGGGTTAGGGTTAGGGTTAGGGTTAGGGTTAGGGTTAGGGTAAGGGTAAGGGTTAGGGTGAATGAACACCGCAAGAACAATCCAAGATTAGGGTTAGGGTTAGGGTTAGGGTTAGGGTTAGGGTTAGGGTTAGGGTTAGGGTTAGGGTTAGGGTTAGGGTGAATGAACACCGCAAGAACAATCCAAGATTAAG
>NW_028113075.1:190000-192500 GCF_964234715.1 Podarcis melisellensis | reverse complement strand
CAAGAACAATCCAAGAATAGGGTTAGGGTTAGGGTTACGGTTAGGGTTAGGGTTAGGGTTAGGGTTAGGGTTAGGGTTAGGGTTAGGGTTAGGGTAAGGGTTAGGGTTAGGGTTAGGGTGAATGAACACCGCAAGAACAATCCAAGAATCGGGTTAGGGTTAGGGTTAGGGTTAGGGTTAGGGTTAGGGTTAGGGTTAGGGTTAGGGTTAGGGTTAGGGTTAGGGTTAGGGTTAGGGTTAGGATGAATGAACATCGCAAGAACAATCCAAGATAAGGGTTAGGGTTAGGGTTAGGGTTAGGGTTGGGGTTAGGGTTAGGGTTAGGGTTAGGGTTAGGGTTAGGGTTAGGATGAATGAACACCGCAAGAACAATCCAAGATAAGGGTTAGGGTTAGGGTTAGGGTTAGGGTTAGGGTTAGGGTTAGGGTTAGGGTTAGGGTTAGGTTTAGGATGAATGAACACCGCAAGAACAATCCAAGATTAGGGTTAGGGTTAGGGTTAGGGTTAGGGTTAGGGTTAGGGTTAGGGTTAGGGTTAGGGTTAGGGTTAGGATGAATGAACACTACAAGAACAATCCAAGATTAGGGTTAGGGTTAGGGTTAGGGTTAGGGTTAGGGTTAGGGTTAGGGTTAGGGTTAGGGTTAGGATGAATGAACACCGGAAGAACAATCCAAGATAAGGGTTAGGGTTAGGGTTAGGGTTAGGGTTAGGGTTAGGGTTAGGGTTAGGGTTAGGTTTAGGATGAATGAACACCGCAAGAACAATCCAAGATTAGGGTTAGGGTTAGGGTTAGGGTTAGGGTTAGGGTTAGGGTTAGGGTTAGGGTTAGGGTTAGGGTGAATGAACACCGCAAGAACAATCCAAATATAGGGTTAGGGTTAGGGTTAGGGTTAGGGTTAGGGTTAGGGTTAGGGTTAGGGTTAGGGTTAGGGTTAGGGTTAGGGTGAATGAACACCGCAAGAACAATCCAAGAATAGGGTTAGGGTTAGGGTTACGGTTAGGGTTAGGATTAGGGTTAGGGTTAGGGTTAGGGTTAGGGTTAGGGTTAGGGTTAGGATGAATGAACACCGCAAGAACAATCCAAGATTAGGGTTAGGGTTAGGGTTAGGGTTAGGGTTAGGGTTAGGGTTAGGGTTAGGGTTAGGGTGAATGAACACCGCAAGAACAATCCAAGAATAGGGTTAGGGTTAGGGTTACGGTTAGGGTTAGGGTTAGGGTTAGGGTTAGGGTTAGGGTTAGGGTAAGGGTTAGGGTTAGGGTTAGGGTGAATGAACACCGCAAGAACAATCCAAGAATCGGGTTAGGGTTAGGGTTAGGGTTAGGGTTAGGGTTAGGGTTAGGGTTAGGGTTAGGGTTAGGGTTAGGGTTAGGGTTAGGGTTAGGGTTAGGATGAATGAACACCACAAGAACAATCCAAGAATAGGGTTAGGGTTAGGGTTAGGGTTAGGGTTAGGGTTAGGGTTAGGGTTAGGGTTAGGGTTAGGATGAATGAACATCGCAAGAACAATCCAAGATAAGGGTTAGGGTTAGGGTTAGGGTTAGGGTTGGGGTTAGGGTTAGGGTTAGGGTTAGGGTTAGGGTTAGGGTTAGGATGAATGAACACCGCAAGAACAATCCAAGATAAGGGTTAGGGTTAGGGTTAGGGTTAGGGTTAGGGTTAGGGTTAGGGTTAGGGTTAGGGTTAGGGTTAGGGTTAGGTTTAGGATGAATGAACACCGCAAGAACAATCCAAGATTAGGGTTAGGGTTAGGGTTAGGGTTAGGGTTAGGGTTAGGGTTAGGATGAATGAACACTACAAGAACAATCCAAGATTAGGGTTAGGGTTAGGGTTAGGGTTAGGGTTAGGGTTAGGGTTAGGGTTAGGGTTAGGGTTAGGATGAATGAACACCGCAAGAACAATCCAAGATAAGGGTTAGGGTTAGGGTTAGGGTTAGGGTTAGGGTTAGGGTTAGGGTTAGGGTTAGGGTTAGGGTTAGGGTTAGGGTTAGGTTTAGGATGAATGAACACCGCAAGAACAATCCAAGATTAGGGTTAGGGTTAGGGTTAGGGTTAGGGTTAGGGTTAGGGTTAGGGTTAGGGTTAGGGTGAATGAACACCGCAAGAACAATCCAAATATAGGGTTAGGGTTAGGGTTAGGGTTAGGGTTAGGGTTAGGGTTAGGGTTAGGGTTAGGGTTAGGGTTAGGGTGAATGAACACCGCAAGAACAATCCAAGAATAGGGTTAGGGTTAGGGTTAGGGTTACGGTTAGGGTTAGGGTTAGGGTTAGGGTTAGGGTTAGGGTTAGGGTTAGGGTTAGGGTTAGGGTTAGGGTTAGGATGAATGAACACTACAAGAACAATCCAAGAATAAGGTTAGGGTTAGGGTTAGGGTTAGGGTTAGGGTTAGGGTTAGGGTTAGGGTTAGGATGAATGAACACCGCAAGAACAATCCAAGATTAGGGTTAGGGTTAGGGTTAGGGTTAGGGTTAGGGTTAGGGTTAGGGTTAGGGTTAGGATGAAT
>NW_028113075.1:172500-180000 GCF_964234715.1 Podarcis melisellensis | reverse complement strand
AAGAACAATCCAAGCTTAGGGTTAGGGTTAGGGTTAGGGTTAGGGTTAGGGTTAGGGTTAGGGTTAGGGTTAGGGTTAGGGTTAGGGTTTGGGTGAATGAACACCGGAAGAACAATCCAAGAATAGGGTTAGGGTTAGGGTTAGGGTTAGGGTTAGGGTTAGGGTTAGCGTTAGGGTTAGGGTTAGGGTTAGGGTTAGGGTTAGGGTTAGGGTTAGGGTTAGGGTTAGGGTTAGGATGAATGAACACTACAAGAACAATCCAAGATTAGGGTTAGGGTTAGGGTTAGGGTTAGGGTTAGGGTTAGGGTTAGCGTTAGGGTTAGCGTTAGGGTTAGGGTTAGGGTTAGGGTTAGGGTTAGGGTTAGGATGAATGAACACCACAAGAACAATCCAAGATTAGGGTTAGGGTTAGGGTTAGGGTTAGGGTTAGGGTTAGGGTTAGGGTGAATGAACAACGCAAGAACAATCCAAGATTAGGGTTAGGGTTAGGGTTAGGGTTAGGGTTAGGGTTAGGGTTAGGGTTAGGGTTAGGGTTAGGGTTAGGGTGAATGAACATCGCAAGAACAATCCAAGATTAGGGTTAGGGTTAGGGTTAGGGTTAGGGTTAGGGTTAGGGTTAAGGTTAAGGTTAGGGTTAGGGTTAGGGTTAGGGTTAGGGTTAGGGTTAGGGTTAGGGTTAGGGTTAGGGTTAGGGTTAGGGTTAGGGTGAATGAACACCGCAAGAGCAATCCAAGATTAGGGTTAGGGTAAGGGATAGGGTTAGGGTTAGGTTTAGGGTTAGGGTTAGGGTTAGGGTTAGGGTTAGGGTTAAGGTTAGGGTTAGGGTAAGGGTTAGGGTTTGGTTTAGGGTGAATGAACACCGCAAGAACAATCCAAGCTTAGGGGTAGGGTTAGGGTTAGGGTTAGGTTTAGGTTTAGGGTTAGGGTTAGGGTTAGGGTTAGGGTTAAGGTTAGGGTTAGGGTTAGGGTTAGGGTTAGGGTTAGGGTTAGGGTTAGGGTTAGGGTTAGGGTTAGGGTTGGGTTGGGTTAGGGTTAGGGTAAGGGTTAGGGTTTGGTTTAGGGTGAATGAACACCGCAAGAACAATCCAAGCTTTGGGGTAGGGTTAGGGTTAAGGTTAGGGTTAGGGTTAGGGTTAGGTTTAGGTTTAGGTTTAGGGTTAGGGATAGCGTTAGGGTTAGGGTTAGGGTTAGGGTTAGGGTGAATGAACGCTGCAAGAACAATCCAAGCTTAGGGTTAGGGTTAGGGTTAGGGTTAGGGTTAGGGTTAGGGTTAGGGTTAGGGTTAGGATGAATGAACACCACAAGAACAATCCAAGATTAGGGTTAGGGTTAGGGTTTGGGTTAGGGTTAGGGTTAGGGTTAGGGTGAATGAACACAGCAAGAACAATCCAAGATTAGGGGTAGGGTTAGGGTTAGGGTTAGGATGAATGAACACCACAAGAACAATCCAAAATTAGGGTTAGGGTTAGGGTTAGGGTTAGGGTTAGGGTTAGGGTTAGGGTGAATGAACAACGCAAGAACAATCCAAGAATAGGGATAGTGTTAGGGTTAGGGTTAGGGTTAGGGTTAGGGTTAGGGTTAGGGTAAGGGTTAGGGTTTGGTTTAGGGTGAATGAACACCGCAAGAACAATCCAAGCTTTGGGGTAGGGTTAGGGTTAAGGTTAGGGTTAGGGTTAGGGTTAGGGTTAGGGTTAGGGTTAGGTTTAGGTGTAGGTTTAGGTTTAGGGTTAGGGATAGCGTTAGGGTTAGGGTTAGGGTTAGGGTGAATGAACGCTGCAAGAACAATCCAAGCTTAGGGTTAGGGTTAGGGTTAGGGTTAGGGTTAGGATGAATGAACACCACAAGAACAATCCAAGATTAGGGTTAGGGTTAGGGTTAGGGTTAGGGTTAGGGTTAGGGTTAGGGTTAGGGTTAGGGTTAGGGTTAGGGTTAGGGTTAGGGTGAATGAACACAGCAAGAACAATCCAAGATTAGGGTTAGGGTTAGGGTTAGGGTTAGGATGAATGAACACCACAAGAACAATCCAAAATTAGGGTTAGGGACTTCCGGAGGCGGCGCAAAACGGCAATGGCGGTCCTCTTTACTCAGTGAAGAGGGGCTCCGCGAAAAAGGGTCGTCCGCTACGGCGAAGCGGAGACCCATTCAGATAAACCGCAGGCAGAGCGAGCCTGTGGCCGTGGGACTCGGCGGGTGCCAGAAGCCCCCCCAGAAGCGAGGAAGGGACCTCGTAAGAGGCTCCGGATCGTGAACGGGGGAGCGGCGCTGTGAGTTCATCGCTCTTTTCGCGGAAGTGAAGCCGCGCTGCTGGTGCTGATGAGCGCCGACCTTTCTTCTTGAAAAACATCGAAATCGGCTGCAATCTACCCGTGAGTAAGGGGTACCAAAGAACTGATTAAGGATTAATTTAAATTTGTCTATTTCGGCTGAAAACGGGAGGCGAGTAACAGGAAGTCCGCCTTCCGGTCCTGCTAATCAGAGCAAAGCAAAAGAACCCGATGCGGGCTGAAGCGCTAAAAAGAGACTTTGAAAGAAGTAAGAAGGGGCATTAATAGACTGTGTGTTTCTAGAAATTGAAAAGAGTGAAGAAGTAAATTTTTTGGTTCATTGTGTTAGAGAATCCTCCTCTTACTGTGAAAAGATGTGGAATTGAAGGGGATAACCGAGTTATTGGACTGCCAGTGTTGTAAAGGAGTACTGTCAGGCTGCTGAAACTTTTTTCTTAACATAAACTGTTGCATTGATGGATACACTATCGCTTTAATACTGTCATTGAAACCTCTCCGTTACCTTGTGGCACTAATTTGAAACAGAACTTTCTGAAAGCCTCCTTTCTGAACTTGGGGACTTCAGTTGAAATAGGAGCTTTGATGGCGGAAAAGAAACTTTCTTTCCTATGAAAACCCCCCCTAGTGGATTTGCGGAGGCATTGAGGTCTGGGAACTGTATCCTATTGGGATTTTTTGTGGTTTAATTGTTTATACTCTGGGCTTGCCTTTCTCATGGATTGAAAGACTATTTGACCTTGAACAGCAGCTGGGGAATGAGTGGCCCAGCGAAAACAAGAGCAGCTAAAGCTAAGGAAGCTTTAGCTGAGGAAGCTAAAGAAAAGAAAAAAGATAAGAGAGCTGGGCAGCTTGTCCAAACAACCTTGATTCATCATCGTAGATCCTCGGTGCCAACTGTGCTGACGGCGCAGGAGGAAGAAGTTGAAACGCCTGCTACAGAAGAAATGGCAGCTGGAGGAACTGATCCAGTCTTGAAACAAATTTTGGAACAACTGGCACTTCTGAATAAGAAGGTGGACGATCAGTCATCTAAAATTGATAGAGCTACATCTACTATCAGCAAGTTAACAGATCAGGTTTCGCAGCACACTCAGGCTATTGAGAAACTGCAAGGAGCTACGGCGGAGAACTACAAACTAGCTGCGGAAGCCAATCAAAAAGCTGAGCAAGCGTGCAAGAAGGTGGAAGAGATCAAAGGGGAAGTAAGACCTTTGAAAAGACAGGTAGGAGAACAGCAAGCCTACCTGTCAATGGTGGAACTGAAAAGTAAGGAATGTAATCTTAGGCTGAGGGCTGTCCCAGAGTTGGAACAGGGCAACCTAGAGAAATTCTTGACGGAGTTGTTTTCTAAATTTTGGGGGGTTGAAGAAGATAAAGATTTCAGGATTGTGACGGCCTTCAGACTGGGAAGATCGGTTAAGAAAGATAAGTCCAGAGACTGTTTGGTTTGTTTGAGAACAAGAGAGGAAAGAGACAAGATATTAGGCCAACATTTTAAAAAATCCCTGGAAGTTGAAGGCAAAAGGGCAGAAATTTATAGAGACATTCCTAAATATTTGTTGGACCTTAGAGCCACATACACAGACTTGGCCAAATTGTTAAGATACAACGCAATCCCTTATAGGTGGGAATTTCCCCAAGGTCTGTCATTCACCTATAGAGGAAAGAAGGTAAGAATTAAAACACCAGAAGACCACCAGAAGTTCCTACACGACAACGAGGAGGACCTCCAAAAGAGAGCTGCAGATTCCTGGCCTCCACCACCGGGATTACCACCAGGATCCATACCATCTGGAGGCGGCCCGGCACCACAGCTTCCGGAAAAGGACGACAAATTAGATACCCAACTGTGATACCCAAGAAGTAGGCCGGGATGTCTCTACAGCTTCTTAGTTGGAATATAAATGGCGGGAATTCTCCAGAAAAACGCAGAAAAGTATTTCATATTTTGAAAAAAGAACAATTGGACATTATTTGCCTGCAAGAAACGCATGTGACAAGACTCCACAGAAAAGTGTTAATCAATAAAAGGTTAGGCCAAGAATTTATTTCATCGGATAAAGTTAAGAAAAGAGGAGTGGTGATTTATGCAAAGGAGAACTTGTCCCCAAAATTTGTATTTAAAGATGAACAGGGCAGAATTTTGGCAATTGAAATCCAGACACAAGGAGAAAAGTTTTTAATTCTAGGAATCTACGCCCCAAATGATGGAAAATCGGAATTTTTTAAGAAGCTGCACGAGATTATGCTGGACTATTTGGACTATAACAACATTATCATGTTGGGAGATATGAACGGTGTCGCCTCAGTGAATATGGATAAGTCACAAAGTGCCAATATAACGAAAGATGGCAGACTACCAAAAACCTTTTTTGAAATGACTGACAATTTGGATTTGATTGACATATGGAGGATCAAGAACCCTCTAGGGAAAGAAGGAACTTTTTTTTCTGAGGCCCATATGACATGGACGCGAATCGACCAAATATGGATAACTAGAGGGCTGGCACCTAAGACCAGAAAAGTGGAAATCTGCCCAAAAACCTGCTCCGACCACAACGCCTTGAGAATGGAATTGAGACTAAATACAACCGGATCGTTCAGATGGAGAATGAATGACGCTTTGTTAAGAGATCAGGAGATTGTTAAGAAGGCCCAAAAAGTTTTAAAGGACTATTTTGAAATAAACTTAAAGACAAATGTGGAAAAAAGAATAATCTGGGACGCAAGCAAAGCAGTTATAAGAGGGTTTCTAATACAACAGAACACGATTAAAAAAAGACTCTGGAATGAAAAGAAGGAGAAGATCTTGGAGAAAATAAGAGAAGGAGAGAGAAAATTGAGATCCAGGCCTAAATCAAAGGAAGTATTGAGAGAAGTGAAGTTTTTCCAGGCACAATATTCGAAACTGATAAATCAAGAGGTGGAATGGAAAATTAAACAAATGAAACAAAGATCCTTTGAATCTGCTAACAAATGTGGAAAATTGTTGGCTTGGCAGTTGAAAAAGAGACAAAAACTTAACACAGTTACAAATCTAGAGATTGAAGGGAGAATGGTTCAGAAACCCGACGAAATTAGAAAGTCCTTCCAGAGATATTTCAAAGAACTTTATTCTCAAAGGCCACAAAAAAGCTCAGAGGTGGACCAATTTGTTATAACTAATGGATTACAAAAAATACCCCAGGAAATGAGAGCAATCCTGAACTGTAATATTACAACTCAAGAAATTGAATGCGCCATTCAGAACCTTCAACTGGGCAAATCTCCGGGACCGGATGGGCTTACTTCCAAATATTATAAGGTACTGAAGGATTCATTGATACAACCATTGCTGGAAGTTTGCAACCAGATTATGGAGGGGAGGAAGGCACCGGAAACGTGGAAAGAAGCTTTCATCACGTTGATCCCAAAACTAGAATCTGAAAAAACTCAACTTAAAAACTACCGTCCTATCTCACTCCTAAATGTGGATTACAAAATTTTTGCAGACATTTTGGCAAGTAGGTTTAAGAAAGTCTTAAATGAAGTGATTCATAAGGACCAAGCAGGCTTTCTCCCTGGTAGGCATTTATTTGACAACACAAGAAACATCATTGACATTTTGGAGTTTTTACAGATTAATTCAAACACAAGAGCGGTGTTGATTTTTATTGATGCGGAGAAGGCCTTTGACAACATTTCTTGGCTGTTTATGAAGAAAAATTTGGAAAGGATGGGAGTAGGGCGGGGGTTTGAAAATGGAATAGAAGCAATTTATTCAGAACAAAAAGCTAAATTGATAGTAAACAACGTGGTGACAGAGGAGTTCAAAATTGAAAAAGGGACACGACAGGGGTGCCCTCTATCTCCTCTGTTGTTTATTTCAGTCCTGGAGGTGCTATTGAACATGATTAGAAATGACCGGTTGACACAGGGAATTGTGGTCGGAGAGAAACAATATAAACTGAAAGCTTTTGCAGATGACTTGGTATTAACATTACAGGAGCCAGCCTCTAGTACTAAAAGAGCGTTAGAATTAATTTCTGACTTTGGTCGGGTGGCGGGATTCAAGCTGAATAAACAAAAAACTAAAGTTTTAGCAAAAAACTTGACAACTACTGAAATAGAGGAGTTCAGAAAAGAAACAGAACTAAATGTGGTCAAAAAAGTAAAGTACCTAGGGGTCCATTTGACCTCCAAAAATTTGAATTTATTTAAGGACAACTATGAGAAATGTTGGTCAGAGATCAAAAGAGATCTGGAAATATGGTCAAGATTAAAACTTTCCTTGCTGGGCAGAATAGCTGCTATAAAGATGAATGTATTGCCGAAAATGCTATTTTTGTTTCAGGCCCTCCAGATCGTGGATAAGGTGGAATGTTTTGGAAAATGGCAGAGGGATTTATCTAAATTTGTCTGGCAGGGCAAAAAGCCCCGAATAAAGTTTAAAATACTAACAGATGCGAAAGAAAGAGGGGGGTTTGCCCTGCCGGACTTGAGGTTATATTATGAAGCTGCAGCCCTCTGCTGGTTGAAGGATTGGATTTTATTGGAGAACACCGATGTCCTTGACTTGGAGGGATTTGATAATGCTTTTGGGTGGCATGCATATTTGTGGTATGACAAGGTTAAAGTTCATAAATTGTTCAAAAACCATATTGTCAGAAGGGCAATTTTCATGGTCTGGTCAAAATATAAAGACTTATTGGAGAGTAAAACTCCGAGGTGGCTCTCACCGATGGAGGCCAAAGCACGTAAAAGACTTAATATGGAGGCCCACTGGCCTAAATATTGGGAAATAATTGAAAAAATTGGAGATAAATGGAGGTTACAGAGTATGGAAAAGTTAAAAAACAAGGTGCGAGATTGGTTGCATTATGCTCAAATCCAGGAAGTTTTTAAAGCAGACAAAAAAGTGGGTTTTCAGGAGGAAAAATCGAAACTAGAAACAGAGTTGCTTGAGCCAAAATCTAAGCTAATTTCGAGAATGTATAACTTGCTGCTTAAATGGAACACACAGGATGAGATTGTCAAATCCTCTATGATAAAGTGGGCACAGGACTTGGGGCATAACATTATGTTTGAAGACTGGGAAAGGTTATGGAACACCGGAATGAAATTCACGGCATGTACTGCCTTGAAGGAAAACATTATGAAAATGATATACCGGTGGTACATGACCCCAGTCAAGCTTGCAAAGATATATCACCTGTCCGATAATAAATGTTGGAAA
>NW_028113075.1:125000-127500 GCF_964234715.1 Podarcis melisellensis | reverse complement strand
AAGAACAATCCAAGAATAGGGTTAGGGTTAGGGTTAGGGTTAGGGTTAGGGTTAGGGTTACGGTTAGGGTTAGGGTTAGGATGAATGAACACCACAAGAACAATCCAAGATTAGGGTTAGGGTTAGGGTTAGGGTTGGGGTTAGGGTTAGGGTTAGGGTTAGGGTTAGGGTTAGGGTTAGGGTTAGGATTAATGAACACCGCAAGAACAATCCAAGATAAGGGTTAGTGTTAGTGTTAGTGTTAGTGTTAGGGTTAGGGTTAGGGTTAGGGATAGGGTTAGGGTTAGGGTTAGGGTTACGGTTAGGGTTGGGGTTGGGGTTGGGGTTGGGGTTAGGGTTAGGGTTAGGTTTAGGATGAATGAACACAGCAAGAACAATCCTAGATTAGGGTTAGGGTTAGGGTTAGGATGAATGAACACTACAAGAACAATCCAAGATTAGGGTTAGGGTTTGGGTTAGGGTTAGGGTTAGGGTTAGGGTTAGGGTTAGGGTTAGGGTTAGGGTTAGGGTTAGGGTAAATGAACACCGCAAGAACAATCCAAGAATAGGGTTAGGGTTAGGGTTAGGGTTAGGGTTAGGGTTAGGGTGAATGAACACCGCAAGAACAATCCAAGAATAGGGTTAGGGTTAGGGTTAGGGTTAGGGTTAGGGTTACGGTTAGGGTTAGGGTTAGGGTTAGGATGAATGAACACCACAAGAACAATCCAAGATTAGGGTTAGGGTTAGGGTTAGGGTTGGGGTTAGGGTTAGGGTTAGGGTTAGGGTTAGGGTTAGGGTTAGGGTTAGGGTTAGGGTTAGGGTTAGGGTTAGGATTAATGAACACCGCAAGAACAATCCAAGATAAGGGTTAGTGTTAGTGTTAGTGTTAGGGTTAGGGTTAGGGTTAGGGTTAGGGTTAGGGTTAGGGATAGGGTTAGGGTTAGGGTTAGGGTTAGGGTTACGGTTAGGGTTGGGGTTGGGGTTGGGGTTAGGGTTAGGTTTAGGATGAATGAACACAGCAAGAACAATCCTAGATTAGGGTTAGGGTTAGGGTTAGGGTTAGGATGAATGAACACTACAAGAACAATCCAAGATTAGGGTTAGGGTTAGGGTTAGGGTTAGGGTTAGGATGAATGAACACCACAAGAACAATCCAAGATTAGGGTTAAGGTGAGGGTTAGGGTTAGGGTTAGGGTTAGGATGAATGAACACCGCAAGAACAATCCAAGATAAGGGTTAGTGTTAGTGTTAGGGTTAGGGTTAGGGTTAGGGTTAGGGTTAGGGTTAGGGTTAGGGTTAGGGTTAGGGTTAGAATTAGGTTTAGGATGAATGAACACCGCAAGAACAATCCTAGATTAGGGTTAGGGTTAGGGTTAGGGTTAGGGTTAGGATGAATGAACACTACAAGAACAATCCAAGGTTAGGGTTAGGGTTAGGGTTAGGGTTAGGGTTAGGGTTAGGGTTAGGGTTAGGGTTAGGGTTAGGGTTAGGTTTAGGATGAATGAACACCGCAAGAACAATCCAAGATTAGGGTTAGGGTTAGGGTTAGGGTTAGGGTTAGGGTTAGGGTTAGGGTTAGGGTTAGGGTTAGGGTTAGGGTTAGGGTTAGGGTTAGGGTTAGGATGAATGAACACTACAAGAACAATCCAAGATTAGGGTTAGGGTTAGGGTTAGGGTTAGGGTGAATGAACACCGCAAGAACAATCCAAGATTAGGGTTAGGGTTAGGGTTAGGGTTAGGGTTAGGGTTAGGGTTAGGGTTAGGGTTAGGGTTAGGGTTAGGGTGAATGAACACAACAAGAACAATCCAAGATTAGGGTTAGGGTTAGGGTTAGGGTTAGGGTTAGGGTTAGGGTTAGGGTTAGGGTGAATGAACACCGCAAGAACAATCCAAGAATAGGGTTAGGGTTAGGGTTAGGGTTAGGGTTAGGGTTAGGGTTAGGGTTAGGGTTAGGGTTAGGGTTAGGGTTAGGGTTAGGTTTAGGATGAATGAACACCACAAGAACAATCCAAGATTAGGGTTAGGGTGAGGGTGAGGGTGAGGGTTAGGGTTAGGGTTAGGGTTAGGGTTAGGGTTAGGGTTAGGGTTAGGGTGAATGAACACCGCAAGAACAATCCAAGAATAGGGTTAGGGTTAGGGTTAGGGTTAGGGTTAGGGTTACGGTTAGGGTTAGGGTTAGGATGAATGAACACCACAAGAACAATCCAAGATTAGGGTTAGGGTTAGGGTTAGGGTTGGGGTTAGGGTTAGGGTTAGGGTTAGGGTTAGGGTTAGGGTTAGGATTAATGAACACCGCAAGAACAATCCAAGATAAGGGTTAGTGTTAGTGTTAGTGTTAGTGTTAGGGTTAGTGTTAGGGTTAGGGATAGGGTTAGGGTTAGGGTTAGGGTTACGGTTAGGGTTGGGGTTGGGGTTGGGGTTGGGGTTAGGGTTAGGGTTAGGTTTAGGATGAATGAACACAGCAAGAACAATCCTAGATTAGGGTTAGGGTTAGGGTTAGGGTTAGGATGAATGAACACTA
>NW_028113075.1:105000-107500 GCF_964234715.1 Podarcis melisellensis | reverse complement strand
AGGGTTAGGGTTAGGGTTAGGGTTAGGGTTAGGGTTAGGGTTAGGGTTAGGGTTAGGGTTAGGGTTAGGGTTAGGATGAATGAACACTACAAGAACAATCCAAGATTAGGGTTAGGGTTAGGGTTAGGGTTAGGGTTAGGTTTAGGATGAATGAACACCGCAAGAACAATCCAAGATTAGGGTTAGGGTTAGGGTTAGGGTTAGGGATAGTGTTAGGGTTAGGATGAATGAACACTACAAGAACAATCCAAGATTAGGGTTAGGGTTAGGGTTAGGGTTAGGGTTAGGGTGAATGAACACCGCAAGAACAATCCAAGATTAGGGTTAGGGTTAGGGTTAGGGTTAGGGTTAGGGTTAGGGTTAGGGTTAGGGTTAGGGTTAGGGTTAGGGTTAGGGTTAGGGTTAGGATGAATGAACACCACAAGAACAATCCAAGATTAGGGTTAGGGTTAGGGTTAGGGTTAGGGTGAATGAACAACGCAAGAACAATCCAAGATTAGGGTTAGGGTTAGGGTTAGGGTTAGGGTGAATGAACACCGCAAGAACAATCCAAGAATAGGGTTAGGGTTAGGGTTAGGGTTAGGGTTAGGGTTAGGGTTAGGGTTAGGGTTAGGGTTAGAGTGAATGAACACCGGAAGAACAATCCAAGAATAGGGTTAGGGTTAGGGTTAGGGTTAGAGTTAGGGTTAGGGATAGGTTTAGGATGAATGAACACCGCAAGAACAATCCAAGATTAGGGTTAGGGTTAGGGTTAGGGTTAGGGTTAGGGTTAGGGTTAGGGTTAGGGTTAGGGTTAGGATGAATGAACACTACAAGAACAATCCAAGATTAGGGTTAGGGTGAGGGTTAGGGTTAGGGTTAGGGTTAGGGTTAGGGTTAGGGTTAGGGTGAATGAACACCGCAAGAACAATCCAAGAATAGGGTTAGGGTTAGGGTTAGGGTTAGGGTTACGGTTAGGGTTAGGGTTAGGGTTAGGATGAATGAACACAACAAGAACAATCCAAGATTAGGGTTAGGGTTAGGGTTAGGGTTAGGGTTGGGGTTAGGGTTAGGGTTAGGGTTAGGGTTAGGGTTAGGGTTAGGGTTAGGATGAATGAACACCGCAAGAACAATCCAAGATAAGGGTTAGTGTTAGTGTTAGTGTTAGTGTTAGTGTTAGTGTTAGTGTTAGGGTTAGGGTTAGGGTTAGGGATAGGGATAGGGTTAGGGTTAGGGTTAGGGTTAGGGTTAGGGTTAGGGTTAGGGTTAGGGTTGGGGTTGGGGTTGGGGTTAGGGTTAGGGTTAGGTTTAGGATGAATGAACACAGCAAGAACAATCCTAGATTAGGGTTAGGGTTAGGATTAGGGTTAGGGTTAGGATGAATGAACACTCCAAGAACAATCCAAGATTAGGGTTAGGGTTAGGGTTAGGGTTAGGGTTAGGGTTAGGGTTAGGGTTAGGGTTAGGGTTAGGGTTAGGGTTAGGGTGAATGAACACCGCAAGAACAATCCAAGAATAGGGTTAGGGTTAGGGTTAGGGTTAGGGTTAGGGTTAGGGTTAGGGTTAGGGTTAGGGTTAGGGTTAGGGTTAGGGTTAGGGTTAGGGTTAGGGTTAGGGTTAGGGTTAGAGTGAATGAACACCGGAAGAACAATCCAAGAATAGGGTTAGGGTTAGGGTTAGGGTTAGGGTTAGGGTTAGAGTTAGGGTTAGGGTTAGGTTTAGGATGAATGAACACCGCAAGAACAATCCAAGATTAGGGTTAGGGTTAGGGTTAGGGTTAGGGTTAGGGTTAGGGTTAGGGTTAGGGTTAGGGTTAGGGTTAGGATGAATGAACACTAAAAGAACAATCCAAGATTAGGGTTAGGGTTAGGGTTAGGGTTAGGGTTAGGGTTAGGGTTAGGGTTAGGGTTAGGGTCAGGGTGAATGAACACCGCAAGAACAATCCAAGATTAGGGTTAGGGTTAGGGTTAGGGTTAGGGTTAGGGTTAGGGTTAGGGTTAGGGTTAGGGTTAGGGTTAGGGTTAGGATGAATGAACACCGCAAGAACAATCCAAGATTAGGGTTAGGGTTCGGGTTAGGGTTAGGGTGAATGAAGACCGCAAGAACAATCCAAGAATAGGGTTAGGGTTAGGGTTAGGGTTAGGGTTAGGGTTAGGGTTAGGGTTAGGGTTAGGGTGAATGAACACCGCAAGAATAATCCAAGAATAGGGTTAGGGTTAGGGTTAGGGTTAGGGTTAGGGTTAGGGTTAGGGTTAGGGTTAGGGTTAGGGTTAGAGTGAATGAACACCGGAAGAACAATCCAAGAATAGGGTTAGGGTTAGGGTTAGGGTTAGGGTTAGGGTTAGAGTTAGGGTTAGGGTTAGGTTTAGGATGAATGAACACCGCAAGAACAATCCAAGATTAGGGTTAGGGTTAGGGTTAGGGTTAGGGTTAGGGTTAGGGTTAGGGTTAGGGTTAGGGTTAGGGTTAGGGTTAGGATGAATGAACACTACAAGAACAATCCAAGATTAGGGTTAGGGTT
>NW_028113075.1:77500-80000 GCF_964234715.1 Podarcis melisellensis | reverse complement strand
TAGGGTTAGGGTTAGGGTTAGGGTTAGGGTTAGGGTTAGGGTTAGGATGAATGAACACCACAAGAACAATCCAAGATTAGGGTTAGGGTAAGGGTTAGGGTTAGGGTTAGGGTGAATGAACAACGCAAGAACAATCCAAGATTAGGGTTAGGGTTAGGGTTAGGGTTAGGGTTAGGGTTAGGGTTAGGGTTAGGGTGAATGAACACCGCAAGAACAATCCAAGATTAGGGTTAGGGTTAGGGTTAGGGTTAGGGTTAGGGTTAGGGTTAAGGTTAGGGTTAGGGTTAGGGTTAGGGTTAGGGTTAGGGTTAGGGTTAGGGTTAGTTTTAGGGTTAGGGTTAGGGTTAGGGTTAGGGTTAGGGTGAATGAACACCGCAAGAACAATCCAAGATTAGGGTTAGGGTTAGGGTTAGCGTTAGGGTTAGGGTTAGGGTTAGGGTTAGGGTTAGGGTTAGGGTTAGGGTTAGGGTTAGGGTTAGGATGAATGAACACCACAAGAACAATCCAAGATTAGGGTTAGGGTTAGGGTTAGGGTTAGGGTTAGGGTTAGGGTTAGGGTTAGGGTTAGGGTTAGGGTTAGGGTGAATGAACAACGCAAGAACAATCCAAGATTAGGGTTAGGGTTAGGGTTAGGGTTAGGGTTAGGGTTAGGGTTAGGGTTAGGGTTAGGGTTAGGGTGAATGAACACCGCAGGAACAATCCAAGATTAGAGTTAGGGTTAGGGTTAGGGTTAGGGTTAGGGTTAGGGTTAAGGTTAGGGTTAGGGTTAGGGTTAGGGTTAGGGTTAGGGTTAGTTTTAGGGTTAGGGTTAGGGTTAGGGTTAGGGTTAGGGTTAGGGTTAGGGTTAGGGTTAGGATGAATGAACACCGCAAGAACAATCCAAGATAAGGGTTAGTGTTAGTGTTAGTGTTAGTGTTAGGGTTAGGGTTAGGGTTAGGGTTAGGGTTAGGGTTAGGGTTAGGATGAATCAACACCGCAAGAACAATCCAAGATTAGGGTTAGGGTTAGGGTTAGGGTTAGGGTTAGGGTTAGGGTTAGGGTTAGGGTTAGGGTTAGGGTTAAGGTTAGGGTTAGGATGAATGAACACCGCAAGAACAATCCAAGATTAGGGTTAGGGTTAGGGTTAGGGTTAGGGTTAGGGTTAGGGTTAGGGTTAGGGTTAGGGTTTGGGTGCATGAACACCGCAAGAACAATCCAAGATTAGGGTTAGGGTTAGGGTTAGGGTTAGGGTTAAAGGTAAAGGTAAAGGTACCCCTGCCCGTACGGGCCAGTCTTGACAGACTCTGGGGTTGTGCGCCCATCTCACTCAAGCGGCCAGGGGCCAGCGCTGTCCGGAGACACTTCCGGGTCACGTGGCCAGCGTGACAAAGCTGCATCTGGCGAGCCAGAGCCGCACACGGAAACACCGTTTACCTTCCCGCTGGTAAGCGGTCCCTATTTATCTACTTGCACCCGGAGGTGCTTTCGAACTGCTAGGTTGGCAGGCGCTGGGACCGAGCAGCAGGAGCGCACCCCGCCACAGGGATTCGAACCGCCGACCTTTCGATCGGCAAGTCCTAGGCACTGAGGCTTTAACCCACAGCGCCACCTGCGTCCCAGGGTTAGGGTTAGGATGAATGAAAACCACAAGAACAATCCAAGATTAGGGTTAGGGTTAGGGTTAGGGTTAGGGTTAGGGTTAGGGTTAGGGTTAGGGTTAGGGTGAATGAACACCGCAAGAACAATCCAAGAATAGGGTTAGGGTTAGGGTTAGGGTTAGGGTTAGGGTTAGGGATAGGATGAATGAACACCACAAAAACAATCCAAGATTAGGGTTAGGGTGAGGGTTAGGGTTAGGGTTAGGGTTAGGGTTAGGGTGAATGAACACCGCAAGAACAATCCAAGAATAGGGTTAGGGTTAGGGTTAGGGTTAGGGTTAGGGTTAGGGTTAGGGTTAGGGTTAGGGTTAGGGTTAGGATTAGGGTTAGGGTTAGGGTTAGGGTTAGGGTTAGGGTTAGGGTTAGGGCTAGGGTGAATGAACACCGCAAGAACAATCCAAGAATAGGGTTAGGGTTAGGGTTAGGGTTAGGGTTAGGGTTAGGATGAATGAACACCACAAGAACAATCCAAGATTAGGGTTAGGGTTAGGGTTAGGGTTAGGGTTAGGGTTAGGGTTGGGGTTAGGGTTAGGGTTAGGGTTAGGGTTAGGGTTAGGGTTAGGGTTAGGGTTAGGGTTAGGGTTAGGGTTAGGGTTAGGATGAATGAACACCACAAGAACAATCCAAGATTAGGGTTAGGGTTAGGGTTAGGGTTAGGGTGAATGAACAACGCAAGAACAATCCAAGATTAGGGTTAGGGTTAGGGTTAGGGTTAGGGTTAGGGTTAGGGTTAGGGTTAGGGTTAGGGTTAGGGTTAGGGTTAGGGTGAATGAACTCCGCAAGAACAATCCAAGATTAGGGTTAGGGTTAGGGTTAGGGTTAGGGTTAGGGTTAGGGTTAGGGTTAAGGTTAGGGTTAGGGTT